>NW_022473903.1:300000-548212 GCF_009769535.1 Thamnophis elegans | reverse complement strand
AAAACAATCAGGTCTTGACCGCCAATTTGAAGCTTAGTGTTATAAGACTCTTGTAGTACCATATTTCTAAGCTCTCTTGTAGTGAAGTATATAACGATGTCCCGAGGGAGCTGCTTCTGCTTTGCCACCCAAGGTTTGGTTGGTTTGGTTTAATTTATTTGTATGCCGCCCTTTTCCCTGAAGGGACTCAGGGCGGCTCACAACTCAAAAAGGGAGGGGAAATACAAACAGAGTTACAAAAAACATAAAAACCATACATAGTTAAAAGCACAACAATCATACCATTCGAAGTGGGGCAGCAAGTCTTTAGCCCCAGGCCTGTCGGAACAGCCAGGTTTTAAGGGCTATGCGGAAGGCCTGGAGGGTGGTGAGGGTATGAATCTCCACGGGGAGTTCGTTCCAGAGGGTCGGAGCAGCCACAGAGAAGGCTCTCCTCCGGGTAGTCGCCAGTCGACACTGGCCGGCTGATGGAATTCGGAGGAGGCCTAGTCTGTGGGATCTAATTGGTCTAGTGGAGGTAATTGGCAGTAGGCGGTCTCTCAAGTGTTAACGTGATAAACTTTGTCGATTTGCCAGTCGAGATTGGTCCCTGGTCTTCCCACCAGGCGGTCAAAGGCTTCTGATAGGATTTGTTTCAGGTTCTCCTGTTTCTCCTCACGCAGCCCCCTTACTCTTAATGCGAACTCCATTTGTCGATACTGTATCATAATAATTTCTTTTTCAGCATTTTCCACTTTTTGTTCCACCGCCTCTGTTTTCAATGTCAAGTTGGTATTAGCCTCATTAAGATCCTCTAGACTATCTTCAATTCCGGAAACATGTTCTGTCAATACAGTTACAAGTCTCAGCATTTCATCTTTAATTTTAACAACCCTGGCATCAATTTTCTCATACAACTCCTGTTTAAGTCTTTTTATTTCATCTTTAATTTCCTCTTTTATTTCTTTTATTTCCTCTTTTCTCTCCTCTTTTCTCTCCTGTTTTACCTCCTCTCTAAGATCTCTAAGTTTATCTTCCATTTTAATTGTCTGTGCATTAAGAGCCACGCTTAGTTCGCTCAAGAAGAATTCTTTCGTTAACACATCCCCAGCAGGGGGCGTAGGGAGCGGAGGCTGCAACCTTGTACCAGGCACTGGGGATGTGCCCCTGGGAATAGAGGGTGACGGTTTCAAATTAGGATTTGGTTTTGAAGCCATTTCAAAATTTATCTCCTGCAATTAATAAAACTCTGCTGCCTGACTATGCAGCTTTAAGCAGCTTTAAGTAAAGAAGCTGAATTTCTCCCTTTACTTTGAAATTTGAGGCTTGGCAAAACTTTCAGTGAGTAAGGATTGTAACAAGACAGTTCAGCAGATTCATCACCATTTAAATTCCAGATAAGCAAGATTAATGAGAGAGTGAAAGTCTTGTAAAAATGAAACTAATTAAAAAGCTTCTGCTGGCCGATTGTAAAACAAGTGATAAGGACGCTCCTTTGAAGTTTTAGAATTCTTGTAGCATTTAACAAAAAGTAATCATTATTACCGGAGAATCCAGCCTGCTCGGCGCCATTTTAAAAGCCTCTAAGTAAATAGATTTTCAGAGGAGAAAAAAAAAAAGAAGCTAAAATCTTGATAAACAATTAATGTCCACGCAAACGGATTCAGCTCGTGATAAGATCAAATAAATCAAAGCTTTGAACTGAGTGGGGGAGACCTACTTTGTACCGTACAAGGCAGCTTGAAGTTCCCAGCACGGACGCCGTTCTGCTTAGGGCTAGCTCCCCTCTCTCTGCAGGCACAAAAGCTGCAAAAATCGAAGAGCACTTGCCAGCAAAACTATTTCTTCTTCCCTTCTTGCCTGAAGGATAAGAAAACCTGTTAAGACATCAGATGGATGATCATCTAAACAGGTACGTAGCCAGGAATTCAGAGGCAGCTGATTTTAAGCTGCCACCATCAGCAGGCTTCACCCAGGAAGTCTTACTATCTTACTATCATCTATCTATCTATCTATCTATCTATCTATCTATCTATCTATCTATCATATCTAGCTACCTAGCTATCTCGCTAACGAGTCTGTCTGTCTGTCTGTCTGTCTGTCTTTCTGTCTGTCTGTCTGTCTATCATCTATCTATCTATCTATCTATCTATCTATCTATCTATCTATCTATCTATCATCTATCTATCTATCTACTATATCTATCTAGCTATCTAGCTATCCACTCCATCTATCTATCTTTCTGTCTGTCTGTGTGTCTGTCTATCTGTCTGTCTGTCTATCTATCTATCTATCTATCCATCCATCCATCCACCCATCTATCTATCGACCTATCTGTCTGTCTGTCTGTCTGTCTGTCTGTGTGTCTATCTATCTATCTATCTATCTATCTATCTATCCATCCATCCATCCATCCATCCATCCATCCATCTATCCTTCTATCCGTCTATCCGTCTATCCGTCTATCCGTCTATCCGTCTATCCGTCTATCCGTCTATCCGTCTATCCGTCTATCCGTCTATCCATCTATCCATCTATCCATCTATCTATTTATATATCTACATTGACTTTCTATCAATCGATTCATATATCCATCCATCCATCCATCCATCCATCCATCCATCCATCACTCTCTCATTTATATCTTAATCCCTATCTATCCATTCATCAATATTCCATATATACATCCATCCATCCATTTATTTATCTGAATGTCTGTCTATCTACTATGTCTGCCTCTCTATCTTTCTTTCTTTCTACCTTTCCATCGACCCATTAACCCATTAACCCATCTATCTATCTATCTATCATTGGAATATCTTCAAATGCAACTGTTAACTCAAGTATAGCAGAAACCAGGAAAAGCTCTCGAGGATTAAGGCCAGTTTCACTCCAAACCACCAATGGATTCTGGGGTTTGGAACTGGGATTGGCATGAAGGATTGTGCCATCCTTCAGGATTGGGGTTTGGAACTGGGATTGGCATGAAGGATTGTGAATTGAGCTATAGCATTTCTGAAGGAAACAGTGATGGAGATCCAGCTGAAGAGGAATGGTCCATGGAAACCACTCTTGGATGCTCCATCTGCATCCTAGGTTTCAAAAAGAATTTCTTCCTGATCTCCACCCTTTTTGATCTGTCATAAATCAGATCTCAAATATGTTACATGCAAAACAGCTTTTTCGTGAAACGGTTGTCAAATTTTTGATTCCGTAACCTGTTTTCCAGCAAGAGAGATGTTTTGAATCCCCAGAAGACAATGAGTCTTTTACTGGATTTATTTTACCTTCCATCTCACCTTTTTTGACCAGAGAATCTCATCCGAGTTAATGGTGAAATCACGTCCTGCAGGAGCCCCAGGATCTATTCTTCCAACTTTCAAAGGGACAAAAGATTCATTAGGGAGGAGAACCCAGTTGAGAAGATCATAACGAGCAGATCCCAGTCCATCTTCTGTGAAGTAGATTTCATCTCCAGCATTGTTGTTGAAGTGGACATTCCTCAAATAGGGAAGAAGCTGAGAGAAAAGAGACATTCAGAAATTGCTAACATTTTCCCATACCTCTAAGAATTTGTTTTCCACACATTGCCTGCCCTGATTTATGACTTCAATGGACATAGAGGTCCATTCTTTATGTTTTGATACAATCCCACCTTCTAATTTCATGAATTTTTGGCCATGTTGAGTCCTGGAATGCATCACACAGAACTGGATGGAATATATTCAGAAAACAATGGGCTCAACTTATGCGAAGGGATTTAAAGTAAATTGAGTGGGAAGGGGAGCAATTTTCATGACCTTTATAACTCAATTCCAAGCAAAAAAACACTAGATAACCAATCATAGAAAGATGTAGGGAGTAAAGAGGTAAAGAAAGAAAGAAAAACAAGGTGAACCTAAAATACTAGTATACAAGGGCAAGTATAATAGACTTGCCATTCCTGAAACTTGGTGGGATGAAGTGATGGAATGTACTGATGGACAGATACAAACAACTCAAAAGGAACAGACCTAACAAAAGAGGAAATGGAGTTGCATTGTATGTTAGAAATCACTTCTTTCTGTACCGAGATTCACAAAGCCAAGGATGAAAATCTTCTAGAATGCTTATGGATCAACATAAAAGGAAAAAAAGAATGTTGTTGTCATAGGCATATATTACAGGCCACCGAACACAACATAATCAAGTCAATGTTTTAGACTTTGAAAGAACTGATTTTAACAAACTCAGAGAGTGCTTGGGAACTATCCCATTGATGAAAATCATAAAGGCCAAATCAACTCAAGAAGCATGGAAAACTCTGAAAAATACAGTTACAAATGCCCAGCCTAGTTTAATAACACTAAAAAAGAAAACCAAGGAAACCAAGGAAATCTAGCATGGTTGCACAAAGAACTCTCAGACTAAGTGAAGAAAAAAAGAGGACAAGTACAAATAATGGGAAGAGGGTCACATAACTAAGGCAGAAAAATCAGATCCAGGAAATTACAGGCCAATCAACCTCAAATCAATACATGGGAAGATCTTTGAAAATATAATCAGGCAACAAATTTTCAAACAAGTAGAACAGACAAGGTTATGACCAGAGGCCAACATGGGTTCAGAAAAAACAGATCATGATGGAAGAAGGCGGGGCTTAGCAGTGAGAAGACGGAGTTTCAGGCTATTCCTGAAATTCCCCTATTCCGAAGGATTTTTGGACAGGTCGTTGGACTCTAGCTGTCCCGGAGAAGACAGTGAAAGGTGAGGGGAGATCCAGTGACCTCAGAGACGTTCGCAAAGTCTCTGGGGGGCTTGGAATTAACCCCTCCTGCCAATTCCTTTCTGGATTAGCTGTATGCTAACCGAAACTGCAGGTTGCCCCTAAGAATGGTGTAAGTGGATTCAACTGGTAAGCTGATTTTATTATTCAAAGAGAGACGGTCCGCACTAAAATTTAAGCTAATTGAAACCAAAGAACAGAAGAATCTAGCGGCGAATTGTTTTTTTTTTTAATGGATTTATGGCTGGTGGTTACCCTATTTCTTAAATGTTTTGAATGCTGTTTATGTGGATAAAGGAAAGTTTACTTTACTTCAACACTCCCTCAGGCTCTCCTTAAGTGGGCTGTAAACCAATTTACTATAATTTGGCTTCTTATAACCTGACACTTTTACTGCTTGGCTGTGTTGGTCTAAGATCAGATAAGACTGCATAGCTCCCAGCGTGTCCTTACTTGCAAATTTCATCTGTGTCACATCATGGCGTCTATACTTGCTTCAAGTGATTCGTTTCAAAAGATTTTTTCCGCTTTTCAGAAGTTGTTTGATACATATGAAAAATCTGAAAAAAAAACTGGACTATCTGTTGTTTTTAACATTAAAATATGAAGGAAAGAGTCAGAACGTTGAATGTTTGAGTGCTCCTGAAATCCAAATGAAGAATGTCAGAAAGGAAGTCTCTCAACTTGCTGACACGCCGGGCGTCTGGTCTACTTCGGAGGCAGAAAGAGAAAGAGATGCAACATTTGAAAGAGGGGGAGCCATACAGAAAATTTATCTCAAGAGACAGATTGCAGGAGGAATGAGAAGCATTAAAGAATCTATACTTTATGAAACATTATTTGCAGAATTTTTGACACCACCCTTGAAAATCAAAGACAAATTGAGTGGAACAAGCCAAGGACAACGTTATTACATCAGAGGCACCCTAAGCAAAAAGGTGCGAAGATATTTCTGTTTGGACTTGCTTATAAAAACGTTTGGGGAACTTGTTTTAAGAATGGTAAGAGGACTAAGGAAGTTTTGCTATTGGAGAGACATAGGCTGATAGACTGAAGAATACAATTGAAAATTAGCTAAATCTAATTACTCTTATTTGTAATAGATATAGCTGAACAATAATTGATATTGATAGTAATGTATATAATGTGGAGTTGATATGATAAATAATAATTGGGTATGAGAAAGGAAGGTTGGAAATATTTTTGGATTATATATAAAGGGTATTAATCATAATAATTATCACTATTAAAAAACAAAATAAAATATATACAGTTAAATGTTAATTAATATGGGGAAAATGTTATGATATATGATATAACTACATAAAGAAGGGAGAATGATAATAAACATGGAAGATGGAATTTCTGGTATTAAATATTATGGATGTTCAGCTAAAATAGGATATGAGGATTTGATGCTAATAGAGGATTTTACAAACAAGTAAATGAAATGTCAGTATGTGTTATGGATTAATTCTTTGGCATAGTTAAGGATGAAGGATGTTTAAATAACTATAGTCAACTAAAAGTGGAGGTATAATGATGTTAATATGGTAAACATTTGAGTTAAGATATTTGAATTAATATGAAATAATGGAAGAGATGCACCAAAACATGTTGTAACCAGCTGATATACTTTTTTTTATAATATATACCTGTGTTCCTTTTTTTTCTTTTTTTTTGTTTTTTGTTTTTTCTTCCCTGCCTTGTCTTTTGTCCTTTTTGTCTTTTTTGTTTTGTTTTTTTTTTGTTGTTTTTTTGTTGTTGTTTTTTTTTTACTTTTTCTTTTCCCACTGGTGTGGGCATGTATTGTTTAAGATTATTATTTTTATTAATATTTTTAAATAATAATTACAGTCAAATGAAAATGGATATATGACGATGGTGATATGTATGAATATCTGAGTTAAAATGCTTGAGTTAACATGAGTTATGTTTGTTGACTGTGGAGGAGATGTACCAAAGTTTATTTGTGACCGACTGATACACTTTCTATAGCATGTAAAGAAAGTTGTTGTACTTGTTTCAAATTAAAATTAAAAAATTCTTAATACTAATAAAAAAAAGAAAAAACAGATCATGATGACTTCTAGTGGCACCGTAGGCGTTGAAGGATGCTCCTTTGGGAACGCCAGCCTCATGATTATGTTAAGCTGCTAGAACAGCGTAAATCAGCTGTCCAGCGGCTTGAAAACTCTCTCCTCAGGAAAAGAGGGGAAGGTGAGCAGCCAGGCAAGGGTTGAGCTCTCCTAGACCCCCAGGAGTAATTCTGGGGCTCGAAGGGTGAGAGCTCCCCAGCAGCCCAACAGAGCTCCACTTTCGGGACACTTCTGCTTTAGCAGAACAATATGCCATGGTCATCCCTGCAATCAACATTTTAATCTACATTTGAATAAGAAGCAGGCAGAGCAAAGACAGGAGTGATTACAATTGCAAGTACAAACTTTAACTCTGATACAGTATTACCTCCTTCTGTGAAGATTAAGGGGAACAAAGGGGAAGATGGCACCTGAACATTAAAGGGGGTGGTGAAAGTGAAACTTAAAAAGGAAAGTATTTGTTAAGTGCTTGTTAATGTTGTTAAAAGAACCAAGAGCTCAAGATTAAACAAAAGAGCATTGGTTTACTAACAAGCTATAAGATTTAACAAATCTCGGGATTAGGTGGACTTTTTGGACTCAATAATTTGGCTGCTGAAAAGTGTGATTTGAATATTTGGAAATGGCTTCAAAACAAACAAAGTTAAGTGTTTCTAAGATTGCTGGAAGTTCCCCAGCCCAGACACACAAATTGCAGTCTTTATGACCCCCGGCGGATACACAAATATTGACACTTTTTTTTTTTTTTTTATAAATTATTTTTATTTTTTATTACATAGACAACAATGGGAAAGGGAGAGGATGGAGAGAAAAAAAAAGGGGGGGGAGGGAAAACCCATCTTCACATACAATATGTCGTTTAATCACAGGTGCATCCCTACTAAATTTATACATCCCGTATCTCTCTATTGTATATTTAATAAGCACCACAATAAGCTAGGGTTTAAGAAACAAAAAACAACAAAATAAAACAAGGGAGAGAGGAAGAAAAAAAAAGGGTGGGGAAAGGGGGGGAGGCCAAAAAGGACAAAAAAAGGTCCAAGAAGGAAAGGGGAAAAGAAAAAAAAAAGGGTGGGGGGAGGGGGGAAGGCCAAAAAGGACAAAAAAGGTCCAAAAAGGAAGGGGGAAAAAAAAAACAAAACAAAAAGAAAAACAAAAAAAGAAAAAAACCATCATCACATGCAGCATGTCGTTTGATTACGGTTGTTTTAACATCTACATCTTCAAATAATGTTTACCATCTCAGATATTTCCTCTAATGTAACTAAAGGTCTCATTTTCCTTCTACCATATATATTCAGTTAACATTAGCATTGTTTTCCCCCAGAGAATATACTTCTATTCATTGTTAACCTTGCATTTCATACCTTCAAACAGAGATCTTATTCCTTCATTGTTCAACAAGGCATCGCTGCCTATATATACCAGTTTTCATTTGTTCCCCTACTAGAATTGCCTTATCAGCAGCGAAATATCATTATAATAAATTCTTAACCTTATACATTATATCACCAGACCTTATATTAGTACTTCCTTATATCATTGTTGAATTATTTCACAGCATAATTATATCATCATTTACTTTTTCCAATTAAGGCATAAGTATATCATTTTTCATTTCCAAAATTTTGTTCTTTTTCCCTTAGCCATTGATAAAACAAGTCCCATATCTTATAAAATTGTTCATCCTCTTGCTCTCTAATTTCAAATGTCAATTTACTCATTTCGGCACAGTCCATTATTTTTCGAATGATTTCTTCCTCTTTTGGTATTGTTTCATTTTTCCAGTTTTTTGCAAATACAATTCTGGCTGCTGTTACAACATTTACAATCAAATATTTTAAGTCTTTATTGTAGGTTTCTGGTAAAATTCCCAATAAAAAGACCTCTGGTTTAAAGTCTATTTGTTTATGTATCATTTTCTCCAACCACATGTGGATTTTAGTCCAGTATCTTTTGGCTTCAGTGCAAGTCCACCACATGTGGTAGTATGAGCCAACACTTTTCTGATTAATTCTTAAACATTCTTGCAATTCTGGTCGGGGGTAGATGCCACCTATAAAACATCTTATACAAGTTTTCTCTATATGCAGTAGACATTGTCATTTTGTAATTTTGAGACCACAATTTCTGCCAATTCTCTAAATCAATCCCATACTTAAAATTTTTCCCCCAAGCAATCATAGTTTCTTTAACTTGTTCTTCATGCAATTTAAACTCCAATAAATATCCATATAGTTTTTTAATTACTTTTTCATCGGTACCTGTTAGAATTTTGTCTAGCTCAGTCATTTTATTATATAGACCTTTAGTTTTTCTATCTTCATTATATCTAGATTGTATCTGTACATATGAATACCAGTTCATTTCCATCCCTTCTTGCTTCAACTCTTGACTAGATTTGAGCTCACCCTCTGCATTCAATAATTCTATATATCTAACTGTTTGTTCCTTTTTATGTATTATCGGATACGAGAATGCTTCAATTGTTGATGTCCAAACTGGAATTTTTAAATAATGTAATTTTTTAATCTTTTCCCAATTTAACAACAACGCCTCCCTTATATAATGTCTTCTAAAGTAACCATGTGGTTTAGTTCCCTTATACCATAAGAAAGCATGCCATCCCAACAGCAAATCGTGACCTTCTACGTTCAATAATCTAGAGTTTTTTAATGATATCCACTCCTTAATCCACATCAGGTTTGCTGCCTGATAGTATAGCTCCCAATCGGGTAAACCAAAACCTCCTCTTGATCTAACATCTTGTAGTAATTTAAGCTTTATTCTAGCTTTTTTCCCTTGCCAAATAAATTTCAAAACTATTTTATTTAAGTCTAGAAAAAAATCCTTACCCAGTCTAATTGGGATTGTCTGAAACAGATATAAAATTCTAGGTAGAATGTTCATTTTAATTGTGGAAGTTCTTCCCATCATTGATAAATGCAAGTTTCCCCATTTCTCCAAATCGATTGCTATTTGTCGTTTTAATCTGGTATAATTATCCTCTTTAAGAGTGCTACATCTAGGTGATAAATGTATCCCCAAGTATTTAATTTTACTTGTGTTTTGAATCTGCAACATTTCTGACAACTGATCCTTTTGTGTAGCTGGGATATTCTTTGTCATGATCTTTGTTTTATCTTTGTTTATTTTCAAGCCTGCTACTTCTCCATATTCCTCTATTCTTTCTAACAATTTGGGTGCGGTTTCTAATGGGTCTTCAAGAATGAAAACTAAGTCGTCTGCGAACGCTTGCAGTTTATTCTTCTCTCTTAATTTTCATTCCTCTTATTTCTTCTTCTTCTCTGATCTTTCTATTTAAGACCTCTAGTGTTAGGACAAAGAGTAGCGGAGATAGTGGGCAGCCTTGTCTTGTACCTCTCTTTATTTCAATCGGTTCTGTTAGTTCTCCATTTACCATTATCTTTGCTGCTTGTTTCTGGTATATCGTTCGTATACTTTGAGTGAATTTCTTGCCAAAGTTCATCTGCTCCAGTTGCAAAAACATAAACTGCCAATTCACATTATCAAAGGCCTTCTGCGCATCGAGGAACATCAGTGCCAATTGTTTTTCTGGGTGGGCCTCATAGTATTCCAAGGTATTCAAAATTATTCTCATATTGTCTTTGATTTGTCTTTTAGGTAAAAAACCATTTTGATCTGAATGGATGAAGCCATTTAAGTATTTTTTAAGTCTCTCAGCTAGTATAGATGCAAATAGCTTGTAGTCTGAGTTTAATAAAGAAATTGGTCTATAATTCTTGATTTGTGTTAAATCAGTCTCATCCTTGGGTAGTAATGTGATATACGCTTCTGACCATGACTTCGGTATTTGGTTCTCAGTCATCACTTCATTCATGACTTGTAGGAGTGGGAGGGTCAATATTTCTTCAAATGTTCTGTAGAATTCCACGGGTAGACCATCTGGTCCTGGGGCTTTCCCATTATTTTGTTTTTTAAGTGCCTCTGTTAGCTCCATCATTGTTATTTTACTTTCTAACATTGTTCTAGTTTCATCTGGTACCTGGGGGAGATTGGCATCTTGTAGATACTTTTTGACTCGTCCCTCCTCCACCTTCTCTTGTTCATAAAGTTTAACGTAGTAATCATGTATAATTTTTTTCTTTTTGGTATTTCCATATTGAATTTCTCCTTGTTTGTCTCTTAGTTGTAGTATTTTCTTTGTTTCTCTCTCTTTTTTCATCTTATATGCTAACCACCTGCCTGGTTTGTTCGCATTTTCAAAATAATTCTGTTTGGCACCTCTAATTTTTTGTGCCAGTTCTTCCTTTTCTAATAGGTCCATTTTGTGTTTAATTATGTCCATCTTTATTTTAACATCTTTTTTTTGTAGTGCTCTCTGTAGGTCTCTTTCAAGTATTTTATAGTCATTGTCTAAAGCTTTATGCATTTGTCTTTTTTTGGAGTTTCTCTTCCTTGTGTAATCTATTGTCAAACCTCTAATAACAGCCTTCATTGTGTCCCAGAGATTCTGCGATGACGTATCTTCTTTCCTATTTTCTTTAAAAAAAAGGACTAACTCTTTTTCCATTTTTTGTACAAACTCTTTTTCTTTCAATATAGTGTTATTTAGTGTCCATCTAGATCTTACCCTTTGTCCTTTCCATTTAATTAAAATTGGATTATGGTCCGCCCAGGTGCTAGCTTCGATCTCAATTTCTTTTATGTTGGAGCTCAGGTCCGCTGAAACCCATATCATATCTATTCTGGAGAGTGAAGAATATCTATTTGAGTAGAAGGTATATTGTTCTTTTTTAACGTTTCTTTCTCTCCATATATCTTTTAAATTTAGTTCATCTGTCATCCTAAAAAAAGATTTTGGCAGAGGCTTCCTATTTAATTTTTTTGTTTTATGTGTTTTATAGTCCATATTTGGATTCACAATGCCATTAAAGTCTCCCATCATACAAATATCAGCATAGTCTAGTTCCAAAACTTTTTTGTGTAATTTTTTGTAGAATTCATCTTGTTTTTCATTAGGGGCGTAGATTCCAATTAGGAGTGTCTTTTTGGTGTCCATAATTTCCACCATCAAAATTCTTCCCTCTTCCTCTGCGTATACTACTTTTGTTGGGATGTTGCCTTTAATATAAAAGACCACTCCTCTTTTCTTACAATTTGCCAATGATGAAAACATTTCCCCAAGCTTTGGTTGAGTTAGTAAATGTTCATATTTCTTTTGGATATGTACTTCTTGCAGACAGATTATGTCAAGTTGTAACTTCTCTAATTTATGAAATACTTTCTTCCTTTTAGCTACCGAATTGAGTCCATTAATGTTAATTGTAATCATTTTTCTTTCTTCCATGTTTATACTTTATATACAGGGTTTATTGCTCTAGTGGATCTAGGTTCTCGTTTTTCTTTGCAGCTCCCATTCCCTATCTCCCCTTCTTTCTCACTTCCACCTACTGCTCCTTCTATTTTTTCGGTCGCGGTTACAGGTGGTTCCAGTATTTGTATCACTGCATCGTCTTTCCCAGCTTTCTCCGCCGTTTCTCTGAAGTATTCTTCGTAGAAAGCTTCTGCCTTCTCAGTTGTATCTATCCTGTGTCTTTGTCCTTGCCAAGTACATAATAAACCTTCCGGTATGAGCCATCTGTAGTTAACACCTTTTTTTATCAATACTTTGGTCAGAAATTGATATTCTCTTCTCCTCTCTCTCACCTCTCTTGGGATTTGTTTAAGTACTACAATCTCCTTTCCTTTATATTCTAATTTTCTGTCTCTCATTTTCTGTAGGATTTGTGATTTAATTGTTTTCTTAGTAAATCTTACATGCACTTCCCTTGGAAGAGCATTTCTCATTGCATACCTTGTGTATACTCTAAAAGTCTCATCAATTGTTTCTTTTATTTGGTCCTGGGACATCCCCAGAACATCTATCAAAATATTTGAAATTATCTGGACTAAGTCCTCTCCTTTTTCTTCTTCTATGTTTTGGAATCTTAAAAAAAATTCAGACCTGTCCATCTCCCATCTTAATATTCCACTGCTCTCTCTTTCTACATCACTTAGTCTAATCTCTAGCTTTTCAGTTTTCTTCTCTCCTTCTTGAATCTTATTTTCAATTTTTTGAATCCTATTTTCATATTTCAGCATCCAGTTGTGTATACTTTCTACTTTTCCTTCCATATTATCAACTTTTTGTACTATACTTTGGTTTTGTTGTTCCATTGCCTCCATTTTTTTTACAAGGGTATCGTTTCCTGCTTGCATTTTCTGCATCATTTGTATAAGTGTTTCAAAGTTGGCTTCCTTCTCTTTTTCCTGATGAGACGTCATCTGTGTTGTCCTCTGGCCTCCCGCAGGTGAGGGGGCAGGGGTTGATGTAAAGCCAGAGGCAACTGCTTTTCTACTCATAGCCAATTAGTATTAGAGGGTAGAGGGTTATAAGTATAATGGATTAAGTATGTAAAGTACACAGAGGAGGGGGAGGGGAGATAAGAAAAGGAGGGAGGGAAAAAAGGAAGGAAAAGAGAGAAGGGAAAAAAAAGGAAGGAAAGAAGAGGAAGCTTTTTTTTTTGTTTCAAGGATGAAATGCAGTAGAGTGCAATAAAATATATATATATAAGTAAGAGAGTATGAAATAGTAATAAAAAAAAAAGGAAGATACCCCCCCTCCAAAAAGGGGAGAAGGGGTGCTTCAGTTACAAGTGAGAAAAGAAAGAAGCGGAAAAAATGTAGATAGTCAAGAGGTGATCCAGAGGTTAAAAAAAAAAAATCAAAACAGAGAAAAAAAAAATATGTAAAAGATCAAAAGGTCGGTGGTGATGATCAAAAAAGAAAAACTTGGTGTCAATATCTCCACAGCCGGTAATATGAGAATGGTGTTGGGAGATGAAAGGATGCCAACAAGCTAAAACAAATGATTTTTCCCGGACTCTTTTCCCCCCCCCTAAGATAAGAGTCTCTTCAAGGTCACGGTCAGCTTTGCTGCTTTATCTCACAGTTTCCCAGCTGCGTAAACACGTAAATCAAGTACATTACAGGGGGGGATTTTAATAACAAAGTTCAAGTCCACAAGATGGCAGTGTTGGCTTGTAGTTTGTAATTTACAGCTTGTTTTAGTCCATTCCGTTTGTTAATTACTAATTGTTAAAAAAAAAAGACAAACCTCAAAAGGGCTAAAAGGCAACGAAGAAAAGCAAGCCAAAGAAAAAAAAACAAAACAAAAACCCAATCTTCAAAGCACTTTAAGTTTAAGATTTAGTGCCCCAATAAATTCAAAGTTAAAGGTGTCGACAACAAAGAGAAGGAATGCAAAAAGCCGATTCAAATTACAGGAAAGTCCAGCCCGGCTTAGGAATTAGAAAAAAGGAACAGAAAAATAAACTTCCAAATGGCAAACATTTATCTCCGCCGCTTTTCTCACTTCTCAGCCTTATTTTAAACTAAGTTTCCAAATTTAGGGTGTTCTCTTTCCAACAAAAAAAAGAATTTAAAACTCACATCAAACGACCTGCTCATATTCTGCTCTCTCTCTGGGTCTTTGCAGTTGCAGTCGGCATTGTTTAGCCGATCCGGAAGCCACTGGATTAGGAAGGCTTTCCTTAGGTTCCCAGAGATTTTGCGGACACCTCTGGGACCATGGAGTTCCTCCCACGTCACTGTCTCTTCGGGACAGCTTAGATTCAAAAGAATCCTCCAAAAAAGACTCCGGTATAGATGGTCATTCAGGAAGTGCCTGAAAGTCCGTCTTCTCACTGCTAAGCCCCGCCTTCTTCCCCCACAAATATTGACACTTGAAGCTCTCCAAGGCGCTTTAAAGGAACAAGCCTCTGTTTTAGAAGGAAAAATTACAACTGCTTTTAAAGATGTGTCTGATGAAATGTCTGAAATTAAGGATTTAATCCAAATTCGCAATCAACAAATAACAAAGGATATAGTGGATGCATTTAAGGGTTTGCTTGGTTATGTAACATCACTGGAGGTTAGGGTGGAAGAAATTAATCAGTCTAATGTGAATTTGGAGAGCAAAGTTGATGCTCAAAGCAAGATCGAAAATTCAGAGGCAGAAGTTACAATGATACAATAAAGAGTGATGGAATTTGCTTTGAGAATAAGAGGCCTAAAAGAAAATAACCAAGAAAACTTGAAAGAGATTTTTGCAGAAGCTTTTGCTCAACTAATTGGTGAACCCAAGGCAGAATATGATTGGCAGATTGACAAAATTTACCATGTTAATTCATGGATTGCCAGACAGAGACAACTACCAAGATATATTGTAATCTATTTTGTCACCAGGAAAACAAGGAATGGAATATTACAAACAACTTATAAAAACAAATTACAAGTGGCAGGTCAGGAGGTGGTAGTATTGAAGGAAATTCCCACTAAAATGTTGAGATCCTAGTGGATGAACTTAGAAACCCCCAGATACAGTACAGATGGGAGGTTCCAGCCAGATTGGTGGTGAATTATTTAGGAGAAAGATATCGTCTTAATTCAGTTTGGAAGGCAAGAGATTTTTACAGTAATGTACTAAAGGCTGGATACCCACCATTTCCAGGATCCAGAAGAAGAAAAGAAGCAGGGGAGGCTAGAAAGGAAGATATTCAGCTACAAGCAGGTGCTGCTCAAGCCCTGGAGAGGAGACAGAAGGAGTTATGGAACAAAGACAAACTTGAGCAGCAACCAAACATAAAGAACAAGAATTAAAGATGCAACTAGCTCAGACAACAATCCAAGAAACTACAAACACAAATATTGAAGCTGTGGGGGGAGCTAGACCGAAGATGAAATTCCAGCAGGATTTCCAGGTGGCTCTTAAAAAGCTTCAAGGGGCTGAAGATGACAATTAAATTTTTAACCTGGAACGTTAATGGCTTAAATTCACCACAAAAAAGCGAAAAAAAATTCACCATTTGAAACAATTCAGAAACAATGTAATTTGTTTGCAAGAAACACATATTAGAACAAATGACCAAAAATATTTGATGAATGCAAGATTGGGAATACATTTTGTGGCATCTGCCCCGGAGAAGAAAAATGGCTTAGTTATATATTTAAGGAAAGATTTAAAGGCTAAATTAATTGAAGCAGATCCTCAAGGAAGATATATTGCAATTGAATTATTTTTTTGTACAAATCTTTTTATTTCCATTTCACTCTATACAATCACATGTTTACTGTGCAACCGAGGCATATAACATTGGGTAATAAACACAGCCCTCACTTTTATAGAAAATGCCCCCTACAATACAAACCCAATATACCGCCTTAGCCCACCATACACCCTCTTTCATCCCCCTCCAACTTTCATTCTTCCTTCTCTCATACCCCTCTACACCTACTTCCCCTCCCCCTCTATCTAACCCTAACCCTATCACTCCCTCTAATCCATTCCCTCCCTTCCTTCTCCTCCTCCTCTCTCACCCTCTCTACTCTCCTTCTTCTTTCATTCAGCTCCTCCCTTCGGTATACTTCTATTACTTTCCAATATATTCGGTTTGTTCTGTTTTGGTACTAACATTAAGAAAACCACAGTATACAAGTGCAATCATGCTTTAAAATTTAACACATATTATATTTCCCCCCTCCCCCCCTCCCCCTAGATCCCCGCCTCCCTTCCCTCCCCCCGACTTCCCAGAGCCCATACATGGTATAACTTTTTGACAATCACAGTCTAAAATATCTCTACATTGAACTCAGCTTCTTGCTGTTACCCAAATTTTTAACAATTTAAGTTATTACTAATTTTAAGCATAAGCTATCTGGAATTTCCTAGTTCCGTGTTTGCTTTGTATATAATCAATCCATTTTTTCCAGTCTCGTTTATACCTCTCATTTGAATGTTCTTTAAGATATGCTGAAATTTTTGCCATTTCGGCTAAGTTTGTAACCTTCAAAGTCCATTCTTGAATTGTAGGCAGGTCTTTCTTCTTCCAGTATTGCACCACCAAGAGTCTTGCTGCCGTTATTAAGTACAGAACCAAATTAATCTCTACTGCTACAAAGTCAATACATATACCTAGTAAAAACAGTTTGGGAGTGAATTTTATCCTTTTTTTGAAGATATTTTGCAGGATCCACCAAATTTTTATCCAAAATGCCTTAACATTACGACATGCCCACCATATATGAAAATACGTAGCATCAAAAGAACCACATCTCCAACATTTAGGCTGAACATTTGAATACATAGAAGCAAGCTTTTTGGGATCTAAGTGCCATCTATAAAACATCTTATAAAAATTTTCTTTCAAATTTTGTGCTTGTGTAAATTTTACATTTCTTACCCATATTTTTTCCCATGTGTCCAGCATTATAGGTTCTTCAATATTCTGAGCCCATTTTATCATACAATCTTTAACCATTTCGGTTTCTGAGTCCATCTGTACTAATACATTATATATCCTCTTTATGTGCATTAAACTTTGATCTCTTATTTGTTTAAACAAGTTATCCTCAGCTATTACAAAACCTATTTTTTGGTCTATTTTCCACCTGGCCTGTAGTTGGCCATACTGAAACCACGTTTGAACTACCTTCTCTTTTTTAAGTACCTCTAAGGATTTTAATTGCAACACCCCTCTTTCTGTAATAAGGAGTTGTCTATAAGTGGTTCTATCGTGTTTTTGTTCTATATTCATATTTTCAATTGCATGTCTAGGAATTGCCCACATGGGCAATTTGTCATTTAGTTTATGTTGATATTTTTTCCAAACCCGCAATAAGGCATTTCTTAAAATATGATTTTTGAAATTCTTATCCAGTTTTTTGTTAAATAACAAGTAAGCATGCCAACCATATACCAAATCATGTCCCTCAATATTCAATATTCTGTCATTGGTTAAATGGATCCAATCACTAATTGCAGATAAAGCCACTGCATCATAATATAATTTTAAATTTGGTAATTTCAATCCTCCTCTTTCACGTACATCTTGCATTATTTTCATCTTAACCCTCGGCTTCTTTCCTGCCCATACAAATTTGTTGATACCCTTCTGCCATTCTAAAAGATTCACATCTCTTTTGAGTATTGGTAACATTTGAAACAAAAATAAAAATTTTGGTAAAATATTCATTTTCACTGCCGCTATCCTTCCCAACAAAGATAAATGCAGTTTCTCCCACCTTTTCATCTCCATTTGTATACTATGCCAGAGTGGTTCATAATTATGCTTGTATAATTTCCCATTTGAAGTTAAAATATTAACTCCAAGATATTTGACTTTTTTAACAACCTCACATCCTAACATCACTCCCAATTCTTCCTTCTGTTTGGTATTCATATTCATTGCTAATATTTTGGTTTTTCCTAAATTGATTTTAAATCCAGAGACTTGACCATATTGATTAATCGTATTCATTAAAACCTTACTGGATTCCTGCGGTTGTTTCAATATTATAACCAAGTCGTCCGCAAAAGCACGGACTCTGTATTCTTGCTGTCTGATCTTGATCCCTTTTAAAGCATCCAAGGCCCGTATCTTGTTCAGCAATACTTCCAAAGTTATAATAAACAATAGTGGGGACAAAGGACAACCCTGTCTTGTACCTTTTTCTATTTGAAAGGAATCTGTTAAACTTCCATTAACTATAATTTGGGCTTTTTGCTGCTGATATATTGCACCAATTGACCTTAAAAAGCCATCTCCTATCTGTATTTTTTGCAGTATCTTCAACAAGAATTGCCAATTGACTCGATCAAAGGCTTTCTCAGCGTCCAAAAATATGAATGCGGCAGGGATTTGATTATTCTTTCCCAAGTATTCTAAAGCATTAGTAATTAACCTGACATTGCTCTTCATCTGTCTGCCCTGTATAAAACCTGTTTGGTCAGTATGTATCAGTTGTTGGATAACCACCATTAACCTATTTGCTAAAATTTTGGTAAAAATTTTATAATCTACATTAAGTAATGAAATAGGTCTATAATTTTTCGGCTGAGTAAGATCTTGGTCTTCTTTGGGTATCAACGATATGAACGCTGTCTTCCATGAAGGGGGCACTTTACCTTCCGATTGAATTTTATTAAATAATTCTCTAAGAGGTTCTACCATTTCTAACTGTAAGTTTTTATAGTAAACGGCTGTTAAGCCATCTGTACCTGGTGCTTTCCCTAGCTTTAATTGTTTGATTACCTGCAGGATTTCTCCAGAGGTTATTGGTTGGTTCAACCTATACCTATGTTCTTCGCTAACTAGGGGGATTTTCTCTTTATCTAAGTATTTATTTATATCTAAGTCCCTAATTTTGTCCCCTTTATACAACTCTGTAAAAAATTCTCGAAATCCCTTTTGGATCTCTTCCTGCTGAAACACTTCCTTCCCTCTGTAACACAATTTGGATACATTTCGAATTTTCCTTTTTTTCCTGATCTGATAAGCCAACCACCTACCGGGTTTATTTGCATTGCAGAAAGTATTATGTTTAGCATATAATAAACTGGTGGCTACCTGGTCAGAGATCAGCATATCAAATTGAGATTTTAATATGGAAATTGCTTCTTTAGTCTTTGTATCACCTGGGTTCAATATTAATTCCTGCTCTTTCCCTTTAATTTCCTCTTCCAATTCTTTACGTTTTTGCCCTTGTTTATGTCTATGTATTTTGTTTATATTTATCAATACTCCTCTCATATAGGCTTTGCTTGCATCCCATACATATTCCATAGGTGTACCCTTATTCATGTTAAAAACAAAGTATTCAGATAACGATTTTTTACAATCATTAACATACTTTTCATATCTGAATAAATTTTCATTCAGCCTCCAGGACCTTCTAGCCTGAACTACACTTCCCAGCTCCATCCAAACTGGGTTATGATCCGAAAGGACTCTGGCCTTAATCTTTGTCTTCTTCACCCTAGAAAGTAAATCATTAGTAATTAATATAAAGTCGATCCTTGAAAAAGATTGATGTCTGTCGGAGAAGAAGGTAAAGTCATATTCTTCTGCATGCCTTTCACGCCAAACGTCTCGCAGTTCGAAGTCGTCCATCATGTCAAAAAAGGATTTGGGTAGTTTAGCTCGGAATTTAGTATTCGGGCGAGATGTCTTCTTATCTCTTTTGGTGTCAATCACGCCATTCCAATCACCCAATAGTATGCACGACTTAAAGTCCCACTGTACTAATTTAGCATGGCGATTTCTATAAAATCCATCTTGTTGTTGATTAGGAGCATAGATTCCCAAAAGCAATGTCTTTTTCCCTTCTAAGATTAAATCCAATGCGATATATCTTCCAAAGGGATCTGCTTCGATTAGCTCAGCTTTAATGTCTTTCCTTAAGTATACTACTATACCATTTTTTTTTCCGTAGCAGAGGTCACAAAATGTTGACCAAGTTTGGGATTGAACAGATATTTTTGATCAGTTATTTTGATATGAGTTTCCTGCAAACAAATTATATCGTTCTTAGATTGTTTAAGATAATGAAATATTTTCTTTCTCTTCTGTGGAGAGTTCAGACCATTAACATTCCATGTCAAAATCTTAGTTGTCATTTTTGGTTGCCTGAAGCTTTTTTAGAGCCTCCCGCATGGCCTGTCTCACCTTGGGTCTAGCTCCTCCCACAGCTTCTGAGCTTGTTGCTGTAGCTCCTTGGTCAATGGCCGAAGATTGTAAAGATTGTTGCGTTATGGCTTGTTTTTCTGTTTGTCTGGTGGTCATATGGTTAGATCTTTGTTTCTTAACCCCTTGCCCTTCTGGGAGGGGGAGATGATATGTTTTGTCTGGTGATTGTGTAGTTTGCTGTTTCTCTTGTCCTGCTCGTGGTTTTTCTCCATATCCCGATGTTTCAGGGTGCCTCACTTTCAAAATCTTATGATAGAAATTTCGAGCTTTCCATACAGAGTTGAGACGATATCTTTGCTTATCAAATGTAACTATGATGCCAAACGGGGCATCCCATCTGTACTGTATCTGGCGCTTTCTGAGCTCTTCCACCAAAAAAGCATAATCTCTTCTGGCTCTTAGCATTTGAGGTGGTATCTCTTTCAAAACCATCAAATCCTGTCCGCCAATTTGAAGCTTGGTATTGTAGGACTCTTGTAATATCTTATTTCTGGATTCTCTTGTAACAAAATATATTACCACGTCTCGGGGGAGTTGCTTTTGTTTTGCTGCCCAGGAGTTGACGCGAAAAATTTTATCAATCTGCCAATCAAAATTGGATCCCGGTCTTCCCACCAGACAGTCAAAGGCCTCAGAAAACATCTGCTTTAAATTCTCCTGTCTCTCTTCGCGCAGCCCCCTAACTCTTAATGCAAGTTCCATGTGGTTATACTGTATCATAATCATTTGTTTTTCAGCATTTTCAACTTTTCGTTCCACCTCTTCGGTTTTAGATGTCAAATTAGTTTTAGCTTCATTGAGAGTTTCTAAGTTCTCTTCCATCCCAGAAATATATTCTGTCAGTACGTTTACAATTCCCAACATATCATCATTCATTTTGGTAATCTTGGTATCAAATTTATCATATGAGGCTTTTATCTCATTGCTTATCTCTTTCCTTATTTCATCTCTGAACTCTCTGAGAGCTTCCAAATTCTGTTCCCTTGATTCTCTAAACATTTCCAACAAAAATTCTTTTGTTAATACATCTCCACTAGGGGACATAGAAGGTGGGGGCTGTGACTTTGTGCCAGGTATGGGAGAAGCAGATTTAGGAGGTAATTTCGCAGGATTCGACTTGGAAGCCATAATATCTTTGCTTCAAGCACTTAACAAACCACTATGCCGAGAAGAGAAAAAAAAATTCTCCCTTTTTTGCCAAGAATTTTACGGAGGATTTCAAAGGGCTGGCATTACGCCAAAACAGTTCAGCAAAACAAAACAAAAATCAGAGAAAAGCCCTGTTCGGAATGTCTCTGTGTCAACAAAGGGCCTTTGAGAACTTTTAATTAGATAACGAAGAGTCTTCAAAGGGAATAAGGCTGATTAGAAAGGCTGCCGGAATGTACCATCATTGCAAATACAAAGGCTGGAGAATCGCCATCTTAAAAAAATTTTTAACACTGAAGCTTGAGTTTTCCTAAAAAAACAGACGTAAAGTTCTCAAATATGAGCTCTGCTTGTATTAATTTCATAAGAAAAAAAATAATTTCAATATTTTGTCCTAAGAGGGGGATCTTGGCCTTGTGCCGTTAATACAGCAGAGAGATCTGGCCGGAGATGACTCAGCTTAAAAAAAAACAACCCCCCCCCTCGTTTGCAGCAGAAAAAAAGCTACAAACTGCAAGGAAAAGTTCTTACCAGCTGAGACGCTCACTACAATCTTCTTATCTGAAGTTTGAGTTATCTAAAGGGTGTTTAATTAGATAACGAACCAGAAATCTGGGAGCGGCTCAATTAAGCCGCTGCCGATGGCCAAGTTCCTCCCCGGAAGTCCCTGCAATTGAATTATTAATAGAAGGAAAGAAAATACTTTTAACGGGAGTATATGCTCCCAATCAACAACAAGAAAATTTTACAAGTTGTTCCATACTAAATTAACACAATGGGATTATAGATAGTGTATATTATTGGGTGATTGGAACGGAGTATTGGATATGACTTGGTTGTAACTTTAACCCAACCCGGGAAATCAGCTATAGGTTTAATGAACATAATGAATCAATGTGGCCAAGTATCTGGGTTTAAAATAAATCTAGGGAAAACAAAGATGATAGTTAAAAATATGACTACAAATCAAAAGGAAGAATTAGAAAGAGTAACAGGATGTGAGATAGTAAAAAAGGTTAAGTATTTAGGAGTTTATATTACAACCTCAAGTGGGAAATTATATAAGTATAATTATGAACCATTATGGCACAAAATACAGACAGAGATGAATAAATGGAAAAAATTACAATTGTCTTTGCTGGGAAGGATAGCAGCAGTAAAAATGAAAGTTTTGCCTAAGTTTCTATTTCTTTTTCAAATGATACCAATACTCAAAAGATGAAAATTTGGAAGAATGGCAGAAAGGTATTAATAGCTTTGTTTGGGCAGGGAAGAAACCGAGAATAAAACTTAAAATAATGCAAGATATACGTGAAAGAGGAGGTTTGAAAATGCCCAACTTAAAATTATACTATGAAGCAGTAGTTTTATCAACAATTAGTGATTGGATTAACTTAACAGAGGACAGAATATTCAATATTGAGGGATATGATTTGGTATATGGTAGGCATGCTTATTTAATATATAAGAAGGTGGACAAGATTTTTAAAAGCCACATATTAAGGAATGCTCTATTGCATGTCTGGAAAAAATATCAATATAAGTTAAATGACAAGATACCTATGTGGGTAGTACCCAGACACACGATAGAGAATATAAGTATAGAACAAAAACAGGATGTAATTACATATAGAGAGCTTCTTAACATAGAAAGTGGTGTACTACAGTTAAAGCCTTTGAATGTATTAAGAGAGGAAAGGTTAATTCAAACCTGGTTTCGGTATGGACATTTACAGGCTAGATGGAAAAAAGACCAGAAAATTGGTATCATACAAAATGAGGATAATTTGGTAAAACAAATTAGGGACCAGAGTCAAATGCATATAAAAAGGTTGTATAATATACTGATAGAAACAGATTCTGAAACAGAGTTAGTTAAAGACTGCATGATAAAATGGGCACAAAACTTTGAAGAACCAATAATGATGGAAACATGGGAAAAGATTTGGGTAAGAAATGTAAAATTTACACAAGCTCAAAACCTGAGAGAGAATTTTTATAAGATGTTTTATAGATGGCATTTAGATTCCAAAAAGTTAGCTTGTATATATCCGAATTTACAATTTAAATGCTGGAGATGTGATTGTGTTGACGCTACGTATTATCATATATGGTGGAGTTGTAAAACAGTTAAAGCATTTTGGATAAAAATATGGTGGATTATTCAAAATATTCTTAAAAAGAGGATAAAGTTCACTCCTCAGTTGTTCTTGCTAAGTATAATTACAGATTGTACAGTTATAGACACTAATTTGATTCTGAACTTAATAAGGGCAGCAAAATTGTTTATGGTGCAGTACTGGAAGAAGGAAGAATTACCTACTATTCAAGAATGGACGTTAAAAATAGTAAACTTAGCAGAGATGCCCAAAATCTCAGCATATTTGAAGGACTATTCAGATGAGAAATGCAAGCTGGAATGGAGAAGATGGATTGACTACATTCAAAATAAATATCGGACTAAGAAATTTCAATTAGCTTATGAATGAACAAGGAATGTTACAATTTATCTAAAGTTAGCTTAATAAAAGGGGAATTAAAGTACAAGAGGAGGTAGGATGCTATAGTTAGTTAGCTTATGTTAGTGTATGATTGTTAAATGTTTATACCTTGTATTTGACTCTGGGAGGTTGGGGGCAGGGAGGGTTGGAGGGGGGCAGGGTTGGGGCAGAGGGGGGGAAGGGGAAGGGGAAATATTTGTAAAATCTATTAAAACTCTTCAATAAAAAAAGAAAAAACAGATCATGATGAAGTAATTATATTTTATTCTTTGACAAAGTGATTAAATTAGTAGATCAGTGAAATGCTGTGGACATAGTATACTTAGATTTCAATAAAGCATTTGAAAAAGTAGAGCACAACCTACTTCTTGGCAAGCTGGTAAAATGTAAGATAGACAGCACAACCACCAGGTGAAGTTTTACTGGCAACAATTGTAGTCCTCAATGGAACTACATCTACGTGGAGGGAACAACAGTTTGTGGCAGCAGCCCAAACAGCCAGTGCAATGCTAGTCTGTATTAATAGAGGGATAGAATGAAATCATCTGAAATTCTAATATCACTTTACAAACCTTAGTAAGGCAATAGTTGGAATACTGCATCCAGTTTTGATTGCCACAATGTAAAAAAGACTCTGTGGAGACTCTGGAAAGAGTGCAGAGAAAAGCAACAAAAAAGATTAGGGGACTGGAGGCTAAGACATAAGAAGAATGGTTGCAGGAATTCGGTATGTCTAGTCTAATGAACAGAAGAACTGGAGGTGACAAGATAGCCGTGTTCCAATATTTGAGGGGCTCCTACAAAGACGAGGGAGCCAAACTATTTCCCAAAGCACCAAAGGCAAGACAAAAAATAATGACTGGAAACTAACCAAGGAGAGAAGAAACATGAAACTAAGGAGGAATTTCCGAACAGTGAAAGCAATCAAACAAGGCAATAGCTTGCTTTCAAAAGTTGTGGGTTCTCCATCACTGAAGGCTTTCAAAAAGAGGCCAGACAACCATTTGTGTGAAATGATATAGGGTCTCCTGATTGAGCATGGGGTTGAGTTAGAAGACCTCGAACGTCCATTTCAACTCAATTATTTTTTTGTTCTACACATGGAGAATTTCATCTCTATGTTAGCTCTAAGGATCTCAGACTGGATTAAAAAACAGAGAGATTACCTGCCATGTCTGGACATCTGAGATCCTCTTTCCAAGCCTCATCATGGCTGGTCGTGGTCCTGATCCATGAGTTGCCTGGAGTGCATGTGCCACAGCATAAATGGCATTGTAGATGTTGTAACTTTCACCTGTCATGCTCATTTCAAAAATGTGAGTTGGCAGACTCTGTACATTCTCCTCTCCAGTACATGGTTTTTGCCACTCTTGAAGGATCTCTCCTGGTTTGCAAATCAAGCAGCCAAAGATCAGTTTCCACCAGAAAGGGAGAAACGTGTCCCCTCGTGGGTTGGAAGGGTCTAAAGATATGAGAAAATGGCTGAATTCTGAGACTTCCCTGGTGTGGTCCCTAAAATGAAAAGCTCCATGATAGGGCTTTATAAATGGCAACATATATTGATAGTTGATCACATTAAGTTTCCAATAGGATGTAAAGATTCAAACTTTCAGTAATGATGTATATCTCTGTGTTTCATTAGCAAACATAACCATCAGTTCATTTGTAACACTACTGTAGTCTCCAAAAAATATAATCACTTCACCTTTAGACAAGGTGTTTAAAATATGATGCAATATTGGATCGTCAAAATCATAAAATTCAAATTTTATTATTTCAGTGAAGGCCAGGCAGATCTCCTTCTCCTTCAGCTTTGGCATCAGGGTTGAGACAAAACGTTCCCCACCGTCATCTTGGTTGGCCACCAACCCAATCCAGTTCCACTTGAAATGCAGGAGCAGCTGGACTAAACCCTCATACTGAGCAGATTCCTGGGGATTATTCTGGAAGAAGGAAGGATAAACTCTTCTGTCTCCTTGAGTGAACTCAAAGCCAACACTGAGCTGGAGAAAGTGAGAATCTTCTTTCAAAAAGAAAGTGGTGACTTTAGAGTTCCACATTGTGTAGTTAATGCCCCACCAGACAGACTGACTCACAAGCTTCACCTCCCTCCCTTCTGAGGAAGAGGCAACAGTTAACTGTTTTGCCTGGTTGTGCTATATCAGAAGTTAAAGGAAAAAACACCTACCTGATACAGAGAAGAAACTACACTGAAAAGTGCAGAAAAACAATCAACTTTTATGAAAGCCAGGAAATGATACCTCTTGACCCACACAGCTTTCCGGAATTACGATAGTATTTTTTGCAGTTATATAAAGATGTATTTTAACATATAAAATAGAAAAATCATCCAACTTTAGAATGGATTACCTAAATCATACACCCTGGGTGTGTTCCCTCACGCCACAATCCCTTTGTTTTCATCCTTGCCTTCTGGGTGTGCTTAGATTATTTGTGTGCTCCATGCTGTATCCAATGCAGCCTCCTTACCTGTGGGACCTTGAAGAGGCTGAAGATGGAGGCCATCTGCCTGGAGGATTTGGGGTTGTCACCTCCAATGACGGAGAGCAGAGGGTCCTGCCGGTCACATTTATATCCGGGAACCATTTGACCTCGTGTGGACAGCAGAGAGAGGCTGCATATGAAAATATTCCTCTCCCTCTTCCAATTGTCACACAAGTTGAATCCAAGGGTGATGTTGGAGAGGAGAAGAGGATCCTTGTTCACTTCCATGACAGCAAACATCAAGGCCAGGAACTGCTGGTAGTTTTTGAGTATGGGTCTATAGTCAGAAAAAGATTGGGGAACATTAGAGGAAAGATCTCGTGTGCTGGTGGAGTTGGCCTCGCCTTTATTTGTGTCTGGCCTTGCAGTAGAAAATCTCAAGTTCCATTGATGTCTTTTGGATTTTTTAAGGATGTTTCTTGATTGCACTTGGATGGATTTCTGAGAAAAGAGAGAAGCCAGGCCATCCTCATCCCAGATCATGTTACCCCCCTCTGTTCTCCCTCCCTTCTTCTGAAATCCTCCCCAGTTGCTCCTCTTCCTCCCTAATCATTTTCTTCTTCCCCTCTCAGAGCAGCTTCTTCAGGTCTGAGCAAAAGATTCCAGTGGGGGGGAGGGAGGCTGTCACACAGCCCAGTTTTACTAAGTACCATTATTCACCAGCTCTGCTGATTGCAAAGCTGAAGAAGGCTTTTTCCTCCTCACAAGATCCACATTGGACAATGATCAAACTTTTCTTTGAGTATACAAATAAAAGCTGGGTGGACATGGCCTTGTAGATTACCCTCACTCTGTCAAGCACCTTGGAGTACTCATCTCTAAGGGTCTAAGTGCCAGAGCCCACTGTAATAACATTGCCAAAAAGGCATTAAGAGTTGTTAACCTAATCTTGCCCAGCTTCTTCTCTGGTAATATAGCACTGCTAACCAGAGCATACAATACCTTTGCTAGAACAATTCTTGAATAAAGCTCATCCGTCTGGAACCCACACTGCATATGGGACATTAATACCATTGAGCGAGTCCAGAGATATTTCACGAGAAGAGTTCTCCACTCCTCTGCTCACAACAGAATCCCTTGAGCCACCAGGCTTGAAATTTTGGGCTTAGACAACTTAGAACTATTCCGCCTTCAATGTGATCTAAGCGTAGTACATAAAATTATCTGCTACAATGTCCTACCTGTCAATGACTACTTCACTTTCAAACACAACAAGACATGAGCACACAAAAATACAAACTTAAGGTGAACCACTCCAAACTTGATTGCAGAGTTTGCAACAGAGTGGTCAATGGCTGGAATGCACTACCTGACTCTGTGGTTTCTTCCCACCCCCACCCCAAAACGTTAACCTTTGACTGTCTATTGTTGGACTCACCCCATTCCCAAGAGGTCTGTCAGGGGTTGTACATAAGCGCACCAGCGTGCCTATCGTCCCTGTCCTAATGTCCCTGTTTATTCGTATCCATTTCAAGTATTCATAATCATGTCTATACTTATATCTGTTGTCTAATACATGCTTGATGAAATAAATAAATACAATAAATAAATAAAAATGAATAAATATTTTTTTCTGTGATTTTAAGTTCAAATTAATATCATAAGTTGATTTCTTCACTAGGCCAGCAAAGTTTCCAAGATATTTCCCCTGCTTACTTTTATATGGTTTATTGTCATCCGGATGAAAATGTCTGGAAAGACAGATCATGCCCCTGCATAGAATTTGTGTAAAAACTGCTGTTTTTCTCTGTCCTCAGGAACAGTTCCGGAAAGACTATTCTAGACTATTTCTTGAACTTTCCTGTTTATTGAGAAAAGATCTGAAGATTCCTAGAATGAGAATGAAAAGAAAGAAAACAATCACCCACATTTTTCCCCTCCAGGTGAAACTTACGTGATTTCATTAATGCGTGGCAATGGGTCTCCTTGGAAATCTGGTGAGTTGGACCCCACCAAAGTTTCAAGGGGCAAAATCCCTCCAATAATCAGATCACCAGGCCTGTAAAATTCCCATAGATCCTCTTTGCTTAAGAGTTCTTGCAATGCACAGGTGCTTTGAGTCTTCTTAGCAAGAGTTGGAGTCTGGGGGCAGAAGAGCAGGAGGAGGAGGAGGAGAGGCAGCCCAGCCATTCTTCTCACCTTCCCTCCTAAATGAGAAATCAAGGTTTGTGCAGAAGCTGAATTGCAGGGAACATTTGAAATCTCAGCAGAGCTTTAGCACAATAGGAAGCTTCTGTGAAAATTTATTTGATATTTCTTTGCATTAACACATTTGTGTTTTATCATTTTATTTCCTCCTATTTGTCCAATTCTGAAATTAGACTCTGTGCTGTATTTTATTTTAATGATAAGGCTGCAAGACTAATCCATCAATAAAATACTGTATCAACTATGCTTTCTCTTACCTGTGTCTGGGCTTTGACACAAAGACAGATGAGTCTCACCAATCTCAGAGTTAGCTTCGTTGGAAGACAAGGTAGAGCCCTCCACCACCAGGAGAACTCAGAGAATATTTCTTAAAGCAGGTTTAACCTTGGAAGGATTTTGTGGGTTATAATCCACTGGGGATACATTAAGAATTACTGTTCTTCTGATAATTGGAGGGGAAAGCGATTTTCCTATCTGTTGGGAAGTCAATGTCATTTGCAGGTCATCTTAGTGAAAAACATGTTTGTGACTCTTGTAGCTTATCCACAGAGAAGACCGACTTGAGAGTCAAGGTGTAGTTGACCTTTTGAACTACCTGAAAGTGAACACTTATACATATTAGGGAGTTTGGCCTGTGTCATAGGATGTTTAGAGAGAATAGTTGCTTGTGGGGCATGGTGACAGTCAGCTTGGCCCTAGTAAGAGTAAGCAATCATGGCAATGTTTAGATGGTTTAGTTAAATTTGATCAAAGTCACACTGGGCAGCCAACAATGAAACAGTAAAAGCTGTAAAGAATGAAAAGAGCCTTTGTTTAAAATCTTTATACAATAATTATTTAAAAGGAAATTAGAAGAGGAGAACTAAAAGCAGAAAAGAGAGTAATAGCTGGAGGGATGTTGGCATAATCAGGCTTGAGGGACCGTCAGAAGCTCAGGAGTGATGAGGCCAACCAAGAATACAATTGCTCTTGCTAATGCATTTTGCACCAGCTGAAGTTTCAAGGGAAGACCCATGTGAAATTCATTGAAATTGTCCAACTGTCAAGGCTGCTTCACTCAGTAACCAAAAAAGAAACCACTCAACTCCATTTTGCAGAATTAAGAGTACTTTTACTGGTTATGAGTAGATAGTAGCTGGGCAAAGCAAGATCTGAGGCAAAAGTGTGCGTAATCATAGATATCAATATGTGACCCAACCCCCTCCCCTTGGTAACCCCAACCCATAGTCCAATCCAAACACCCCATAGGTGTCATGTGGGAGACGTCTTCAAAAATCATCATCAGGTTGGTATGCCAGACAGTTGGCCTTGGCGGCAACTCCTCTCTCTGCAGCATGCGCAGTAGATGGTGAGAACACCTCCCTTTTAACAGTCACTCCTGTGCTGACACTTCCCTCACCCAAATACCATGCCCCCCTCCCCATTTCAATGGCATCCAAAAAGCAAGCAACAAAACAGAGGCTGACATCTGGCCCTCCGTCAGGAAAGGAAATCATCAGTCCAAAAAAAAGAACAAACAAACACACAAACAACATAAAACAGGAACAAGAAAAAGGTGGAAATGCCAAAGTCAATTCGGGTCATGGCTTGTCTGGTTAGGTAGAGTAGAAATTACGTAGAAGTCGAGGAGCCTCACGTGGGACTTATCGACCCATTCAGCTTGAGAGGGGGGGAAATGTTTCCAAGATACTAGATATTGAATCCAATTTCCTTGTTTTCTAGAGTCCAAAATCTCCTTAATATCAAAATGTGGCTCTCCCTCAATGAGAAGAGGGGCAGGTGGTGCAGGTAGAGGAACTCGCAGAGAGGAAGTGTGTTCTGGCTTCCATCCTTCCGAGGTGGGTGAAATGAGGACCCAGACTGTGGGGGTGATATGCTGACTTTGTAAACCGCTTAGAAAGGGCTGAAAGCCCTATGAAGCGGTATATAAGTCTAACTGCTATTGCTATTGCTATTGCTAAATGGCAGTACCCAGAATTGAAAACAGCCAAGAGGGCAGTTGAACACAGTTTTCCTCTCGTCACCCTCCTTAATTCTGACCCTGTAATAGGCATCTCAGAGGTCTAATTTTGTGAAAATTTTTCCTTTACCCAACTGGGCCAGCATGTCCTTCATTAACGGTAATGGGTAGAGATTCACAGATCATGTTAAGATTCTTGTAATTAACACATAAGTGAAAGGAGCCATCTTTCTTTTCTCTGAACAAAACTGGAGCAGCCACTTGGGGTCTAGCAGGCTAAATGAATCCCCTCTACAAATTTTTGTCAATAAACTTCCTTAATTCATCCATTTCATGGGGCGTCATTGAATAAATCTGAGGTTTTGCAAGTTTTACTCCTGGAAGAATATCAAAGCTGCAATCAGTGGCATGATATGAGGGTAATTTATCAGATCACTTCTCACTGAAAACATCTTTCAGGTTCCAATATTCCTTTGGGATTTTCTCCTCTCCCTCAATTTTTTCTTGTCCCCTGGCTGCTAGGTTGGTGTCAGTGTTACTCTGCTTGAGACCCCCCCTCTCCTTTACTCCACTTGGGAGCCTCCCCCTCTCCTTCAGGGGGTGTACCAGATCAGATGCATATCCACCCTTTCCTCCAATTGATGTGTGGATTCCATTTACGCAACCAGGGTAAGCCTAATATAAGAGGCCAATCCATTCCTGGAGCCACAATAAAACTTATTGACTCTTGGTGAGTTCCCATCCACATATCTATTGGCTCAGTCACAAAATGGGCCGGACTCTCTCCAGCTATCGAGCCATCCAACTGGCAAAAAGCAATTGGGACCTTCAAAGTTTTTAGTCTTAGGCCCAATTTTTCCACTACTTCGGGGCTAACGATGCAACGTGTGCAACCCGAATCTAAAAGAGCCAGCAACTTTTCTTGCGCTCCAGTAGATGGCACTTTAAGTTCCACTGGGATAGTCATGGGCCCCAATCGGAAGCTTACTAGACGATCGTCATCAGATTCGGTTTCACTTTCCTCCGATGAGGAGGGTGATTCTTCCTCCCCTGGGGCAGGGTGGATTTGCGGACGAGCCTCCAATGCCTTCATGGCGGTCTCCCTCTGGTTTCTCTGGCGTCCTCTTCCCCCTAATAGAGGGCCTTGGGCTCAGTTTGGGGATGAGAAATCTGGGTTTGCTTGCAGAGCCACTTTTCCTTTCATTTGAAGCTCCTTGGGGTGGGGGTGGGGTGGGGTAACAGTCTCTCTCCCACTATCTTCGCTATAATTGTCATGGACGAAATCACTTCCCATCTCCACAGCCAGTTCATAGCAGAGCTGCAATTTGGGGGGGAGGGGGTGTGTCACCCTGTTTACACAGTTCTTGTTCCCCTGGGTAAGGGATTTAATTTTAGCTTTTATTTGTAGCTCCGTGAGCGAATCATCAAAGTATTTACTCAAAGGTAGTGGTATGCTAGCCTGGGTCACAGAACTGGCAGCGACCCAGGCTGATCATTCCTCCACACCAGTTCACTGCAGTTGCCACCGCCATCTTGTTTTTTGAGTTTTGCAGATGTGCGGAACAAATTCTATTGAACTGAACATGTGAGAGCAGTGTGGATCTGATCCCAATTAATGGTAGGTTTCCTGCCTCTATTCTTGATAAAACTCCTACTACTCTCCTCTCTGTGTTCCTCATGGGTGTTCAGGTTTTCCATAGCTCAATATCTCACTTAACATACTAAACCTTTACAAAGACTTTGCAGGCCATAGCTAGTCTCTTTGAGCAGGAGTTCAGGAAGACACCAGTGTTGGAAGACATGTCCATCTGGGTTCAGTTCCAAGTGGGAAGAAAGACACTAGAAACATGGAGGCTGCTTGGAAGGATGGCTTAATGGAGTAGACCCATTAAGCACACGGTCCTGGTGCAGCTGAACACATGGAATGGAGAGTGAAAGATATTTATACCCTCTCATGGGCCTTGCCCTAGAGCTTCCTGTTCCTGTGCAATAAATGTATTCTATTGGTTGTCAGACTCCCAGGGGCCTATGCAGGGGTCCAGCTGAGGTTGTCTGAATTAAGGTTGGTTGAACTGTGCTGGGTAATGTAATGTAGGAACTTGTGTTCTGAAAGAATGCTAGGAAATTCCTATTATGGCTTAATGACTTTGTCCTGGTTTGGATCTTGAGTGAGGGCTAATCCTATCACCCTGGAGCTGAAGGTCTTTTGTGTTGTAGATAAGGTGGCCCAGTCTTTCTAGGGCTATTAACAAAGGTGTTTCTCTTTTTTCTCATCCAGGGAGGTATAATATTTTGCCTTTTTAATATTTCCTAAAATATTTCATTCTTTTAACCTTATTCACCAGATTGCACAACAGTCAGATTTCAGATTTCAGATTTAGTTTATTTGTATGCCGCCCTTCTCTGGGAGGGACTCAGGGCGGCGAACAACTCAAAGGGGGGAAAGTGGAACATAGAACACAATACACATAGTTAAAATAGCCAACAATCATACAACCAAACAGGTCGAGCGGGGAGGGGAACTCATCAACCCCAGGCCTGCCGGCAAAGCCAGGTTTTGACGGCTTTTCGGAAGCCCTGGAGAGAGGTGAGGGTCCGAATCTCTGTGGGGAGTTCGTTCCAGAGGGCCGGAGCTACCACAGAGAAGGCCCTCCCCCAGGTAGTAGCCAGGTGGCATTGGCTGGCAGACGGAACCCGGAGGAGGCCGACCCTGTGTGATCTAATGGGTCTTTGGGAGGTAATTGGCAGCAGGCAGTCTCTCAAGTACCCAGGTCCAATACCATGAAGGGCTTTATAAGTTACAACTAGCACTTTGAAGCGTATCCGGAGACTGATCGGTAGCCAGTGCAGCTCGCGGAGGATAGGTGTAACGTGGGTGTACCGAGGTGCACCCACAATTGCTAGCGCGGCTGCATTCTGGATGAGTTGAAGTCTCCGAATACTCTTCAAGGGCTGCCCCATGTAGAGCGCATTGCAGTAGTCCAGTCTTGAGGTCACGAGGGCATGAGTGACTGTTGTGAGTGCCTCCCGGTTCAGGTAGGGACGCAACTGGTGCACCAGGCAGACCTGGGCAAATGCCTCCCTGGTCACAGCCGACAAATGATGTTCTAAGGTCAGCTGTGGGTCCAGGAGGATTCCCAAGTTGCGAGCCCTGTCTGAGGGGCGTAAATTTTCACCCCCCAGCCTGAGTGATGGAATATTAACCAAATTCTTGGGAGGGAAACACAACAGCCACTCGGTCTTGTCTGGATTGAGCACAAGCTTGTTAACCCCCATCCAGACCCTAACAGCCTCCAGGCACTGGCACATCAAGTCAGTCCCAAGCATAGCAGTGCAAGTGCATGCAGGATCAATGAAGAAGACTTCCTAGTATTGAGATGACCAATATTCCACAGCTGCTTGGTTTTTTTAGGATTCACACTGAGACTGTTTGTCCCCATTCAGCAGCCTTCAGGCACTCAGACAAAACATCAACAGTCAATGGCTGTAAAACTGAAGATCATCAACATGTGGATGATACCTGAACTCAAATTGAGAAGAGCTCCACCTTGTGGCCAGGAGCTGAGTTTCATGTATGTCAATTTCCCAACTTCACCTTGACTCTCAAATCCACCTGCTCTCTAGATTAGCAACAGAGAGATAAACATGTTTTTTTCCTTCTGATGAACAAAATAATATCTAGTGCTAAGTGATCAGGACAATTGCTGTTCTTTACAATTTTCAGTAGAAAAGGAATGTTTAATGTATCCCCTGTGGATTTCTACCCATAAACACCTTCTAAGATTAAAAAAAACCCACCTTAAAAAATGCTTTGAATTCTCCATATGGAGGCAGGACATGTCACCTTAGCTGGTCTTGCAAAGAGCTCACTCCTGGGTTTGAAGAGACTCACATGCCTTCGTTTCCTCTTTCCGCAGCCCAAACACAGGTAAGAGGAAACATCGTTGATATACTGTAAAGTTGCCAAACAGCCATCCAGGTGGAATGGCCTGTCTCTATTGTGCTAAAGTTCAGTTGAGATTTCAAGTGCTATCTGCAATTTCAGTTATACATAAACCTTAATTTCTCTTTTAAGAAAGGAGGTGACAAGGATGACTGGGCTGTCTCTCTTGCTGCTGCTTTTCTTCTGGCACCTGCCTCCAACAAAACATTCTTCCAAGTTTAAACCTGCTCTAAAAAACACGCTTTGAGTTCTCCTACTGGAGGCTGGCCATGTCACTGCACCTTGCCTTGCAAAGAGCTAACTCCTGGGTTTGGACTCTCCTGGCCTCAGTTTCCTCTTTGGTCTCAGTCCAAACACATATAAGTTGAAGCATGATTGATATCAGGTTGCCACAAAGCCCTCCAGGTTGGACAGACAGTCTCTCTTGTGCTAAAGCTCTGGGGAGATTTCAAGTGCTACCTGCAGTTTAGCTTCTCACAAACCTTGATCTCTCATCTTGGAAGGAAGGTGAGAAGAATGACTAGGCTGCCTCTCCTTCTGCTGTTGCTGCTGTTGTTTTGGCTCCTGCTTCCAACTTCTGCTAAGAGGATGCAAACCGTATGTGTGTTGACAAGGTCCTTGCAGATTCTAGAGGACTATTACAGGCCTGGTGATCTTATTATTGGTGCGAATTTTCCTCTGGCAACCATTGTTTTTTCTTTTAATGGCCCACCTTTTCATGAAGAGCCATCCCAGCGTATTCCAATTTTGTAAGTTTCACCTGCATGAGAAAGATGTAAATAACTGTTTGCTTTCTTTGGGATTTAAGGAAATCCATTCAGATATACTGTTCCTTGTGATGTTTTCAATATCCTAACCTAGTTTGTGCTTTTTTCAATAATGAACTAAGTTTATATAAAAAAAGCTAGAATTCTCAATCTTTCCAGAACTCTTCATCAGGAAGATGATAGACATGAAATATGAAGTGGGTAACAAATAAGAAACCATGCTGGTCTAGTGAAGAAGTTGACTTATAATGTTAAGTTGGAAAGGAAAGCCATAGTAGAAAACTGAGTGAAAAATGCAACATTTTTCAATGTGGAATACTAAACCAAAAATGAAAAATCAGTTTTGGAATCAGCAGTGCTTATGAATAACAGCTTTCAGTAACTTGATATTGTGACTCCCACTGGAATCCTGTGCTCAGCAATGGTTTCCAGACCTGAAGAAGGTACTCCAAGAGAGACACAAATTGATTAGGTGATAGAGGAGAATTTGTGAAGAATTACAGTCACTGGAGCAAAATAGGGAAGGGAGGAATGATCAAGGGGTGTAAAATGATCTGTGATTGGATGGAGAGTTTAATCAAGGATGTCCTTTAAAAAAATCCAAAGCCAATGAAACATGGCACATTCACCAAGGAACAACACAAAGGACAAGACAAGCTCCAACTGCATTTATGATCATTCCTACAGTGTTCCCCAATGTTTTTCCCCTCACTATAGAATCGTACCCAAGAAATACCAGCAGTTCCTGGCCTTGGTGTTTGCAATCAGAGAAGTCAACAAGGATCTGGTTCTCTTACCCAACATCACCCTTGGCTTCCACATCTATGATAATCATGAGATTGAGAGGAGGATTACTTTAATCAGCCTCTCCCTTCTCTCCACACGAGGGCAAATGGTTCCAGGTTACAAATGTGACGGACAGGACATTCTGCTCTCTGTCATTGGAGGTCACGATTCCAAATCCACAAGGCAGATGGCCTCCATCTTCAGCATCTTCAAGATCCCACAGGTAAGGAATTTCTGTAAGATGAAACATGAGGTAGACAAGCAAAAGAAACACAGAAGCCAAAGATGAAAGCAAAGGTGTTTTAGGAAAAGGTGATTTAGAAAATCAATGCTATGTTTTATGTGTCAAATAACCCCAATAAGAAAGATAGTAAGATAATTCTGAAATGCTCTGATTGCTAAGAGGAATTCCTCCCTGACTTATTCTTCTAAAAATGTACCCACTTTTTGGTGCAATTTATTCTCTCTATCAGATTGATGGTTCCTTTATCTTATGACCTGTCACAACTAGACAAAATATGTTAGACAATGATATCTCTTAAGAAGGGAAAAAGTGAAACTTGTCACTCAAAGTGAGTCAGCTGGTGGGGCAATAAACCACAAATGTTGATTGCTAAAGCCACCATAAAACTTTTTGCTGTCGTTGAAATAAGAATCTCATTTTTCAGCTTGGTGTTGGCATTGAGTTCTCTCAGAGAGACAGAAGAGTTTATCCTTCCTTCTTCCGGATAAATCCCAATGAATTTCCTCAGTATGTGGGTTTAGTCCAGCTGCTCCTGCATTTCCAGTGGAACTGGTTGGGCTTTTCGTTCCTGAAAATGACAGTGGAGAACATTTCACCTCAACTCTAATTCCAATGCTTAAGAAGAAGGAGATCTGCTTGGCCTTCATTGAAAAACTGAGGCCAGATTTTCTTGCTACTACAATGTTGAAATTACTTAGTATTTTCAAAATCTGGTCTAAATCTGAAGTGATTATTTTGTTTGGGGATTCCAATAGCATTATAAATATACTGGCAGCAATGAATGCACATAAAAAATGGACAAGAACTTCATTTTGCAAAGTTTGGGTTTTAACTTCCCATTGGAAAGTTAGCATGGTGGGATCTCAAGACATATTGAAAGGTCTAAAGCTCTTCCATGGGTCTCTGCATTTTAGGGACCATACGAGGCATATCTCAGAATTCAGCCATTTCCTACTTTCTTTAGATCCTTTCAACCCACAAGGGGACGTCTTTCTCCCACAGTGGTGGAAAATGGTCTTTGACTGCAAGATCTACAAACCAGGTGAAATTTCTCCAGGCCAGCAAAAAACATGTAGCGGAAAGGAGAATTTAAACATTCTGTCAACTTACATTTTTGAAACAAGCATGACAGGTGAAAGTTACAATATCTACAACACTGTTTATGCTCTGGCACATGCATTACATGCAATGTATGGATCAGGAAGGAGACCAGTCATGATGAAGCTTGGAAAGAGGATCTCAAATGTCCAGTCATGGCAGGTAATTTCTGGAACTTTTTATCCATTCCACAGATTCTTGGAGAGGAAGCTCCCCATATGCATATCTTTGATTACTGATTAAATGTCCTCATGCTAACATATGAATGCATCTCACTACAGGTTAAAATGGCAATTAGTTAAGAACTATAATATGAATTAAGTATAATGTTCTCATAAAAGTGGGTAGAGGAAGAAGAGACAATTGGACCAAACCACTTGTCCTTAAGATCCAGAGAGGAAGAACCTTGCGTTAAAGTCCTGAAAGGTCTTAAATGATTTCAGAAGGTGGCCACTTTAGAGAGAATGTCTGAGCCCACAGCAAAATGATAACCTGAGTGTATTTGTGCAAGATGCTTCAAGAGGTTGGTGGAAGTCCTGATGGGCATATTTATGCAACCACCTCAGTTTCCTTCAATATTTAGCCTGACTCCAACTAATAAATTGACAACCAACTCATTCCATTTTAACTTTGGATTATACTGATACATAGAATAGAATAGAATAGAATAGAATAGAATAGAATAGAATAGAATAGAATAGAATAGAATAGAATAGAATTCTTTATTAGCCAAGTTTGATTGGACACACAAGGAATTTGTCTTTGGTGCATCTGCTCTCGGTGTACATAAAAAGACAAGAATCATAAGGAACAGCACTTAATGATAGTCGTAGGGTACAAATAAGCAACCAGGAAACAATATCAATATAAATCATAAAGACACAAGCAACAAAGTTATAGTCCTGCAGTCATAAGTGGGAGGAGATGGGTGATAGGAATGATGAGAAGACTAATAGTAATAGTAATGCAGCCTTAGTGAGTGATTTAACAGTGTTGAGGGAATTTTCTTGACTTGTGCAGTGTACAGGTCCTCAATGGAAGGCAGGTTGGCAGTAATTTTTTTTTTTTTTTTGCAGTTCTGATTATCCTCTGAAGTCTGTGTCTGTCTTTTTGGGTTGCAGAACCAAACCAGACAGTTATAGGGGTGCAGATGACAAGAGTCAATAATTCCTCTGAAGAACTGTATTAGCAGCTCCTTGGGCATTTTGAGCTTCTTGAGTTGGCTCAGAAAGAACATCCTTTGTTGTGCTTTTTTGATGACATTTTTGATGTTAGGTGTCCATTTTAGGTCTTGAGATATGATAGAACCTAGAAATTTGACAGTCTCTACTGTTGATACTGTGTTGTCTAGTATTGTAAGAGGTAGTATGATAGGGTTTCTCCTAAAGTCTACCACCATTTCTATGGTTTTGAGTGTGTTCAGTCCCAGATTGTTCTGGTCGCACCACGAGGCTAGTTGTTCAACTTCTCATCTGTATGTGATTTCATCATTGTCTTGAATGAGACCAATCACTGTTATGTCATCTGCAAACTTCAGTAGTTTAACATTGAGATGCAGTCATTGGTATATAGAGAGAAGTGGAGAGAGCACTCAGCCCCGGGGGGCTCCTGTGCTATTTGTACAGGTATCTGATGTGATTTTTCCTAGCCTCACTTGCTGCTTCCTGTCCATTAGGAAGCTTGTGATCCACTTATAAGTGTGTTCAGGTACCATTAGCTGATTTAGAAGAATGTCCAGTATGATGGTATTGAATGCTGAACTAAAATCTACAAAGAGGTCCCTTGCGTAGGTCTTTGGAGATTCAAGATGTTGTAGGATGTAGTGGAGAGCCATATTCACAGCATCATCTGTCAATCTATTTGCTCGGTATGAAATTGCTGCTGCTGGCAGTAGAAGTAGCCTGCAGTACTGCATTCTGATGTCTAACAAAGAATAATTGAAACCAATTTTGCCTTTCAGCCAATTCCTTCAATTTTTGCATATGTATTTTCTTTCAGGTTCTTTTCTTTTTGAGAAATATCCAATTTAACAACAGCGCTGGAGATGAAGTCTACTTCTCAGAAGATGGACTGGATTCTGCTCGATTTGATCTTCTCAACTGGGTTTTTCTCCCTAATCAATCTTTTGTTCCCACAAAAGTTGGAGAACTAGATCCTGGGGGTTTCCCAGGCCAGGATTTCAAGATTAACTCTGATGGAATCATCTGGGTTACAAAGGTGAGCTGCAAGGAAATGTTGTAAATTCAGGGAACGATTCATTTCTGAGATGCAGAACATCCTTTTCACTTGGAGAATGGGCAGTTGAGGCAGAAAGTATGGCAGTCATTTGGTGAAAAATCTGCTTTGCATGTAACACATTTGAGGTCTGTCAATCCTCAAAGGATTGAGATTGGGAAGAACTTCCTGGTTTCTGGTAGACAGTGTCGAACCATGTGACTTGATGGGCATTTTTTGAACATAAAAATAGAAATATGGAATGGAAATAGGAATGTGGAATTAAATTAATGAAAAATACTCATTGCTTATGTCATCTCAAGTATTTTTCTTTTATATTTTAGAAGGTGCCCTTTGCCAGGTGTGGCATGAAGAGGTGCCATGCCGGAGAGAGGAGAAGAGTTCCAGAGGGGGAGCCGGTTTGTTGCTACCAGTGTGATCCTTGTCCAGAAGGGACATTTTCTAATCAGACATGTAGTCGAGATTTCAAATGTAGATTTTCCAGGATATAGAAAGCCATTCAGTAGATCAAAATTGTTTTTGTTATTGTCATTTTTGGTAAGATTGTCATGAACTCACAGCGCTCATCAGACCCTTTCAGTGTCAAGGAGTCAGATATGCAGTTGAAGCATTAATTTTTTATTTTTTAGTGTGTGCTTCTTGTGTCATCAATCATCAATATCTGAGGAAATTGACCTATCAGAAAAAGGGGAGACCCATCTTATCTATGTCTCTTAGAAAAGCAGGAGTCTGAATAATAAGATTTGAAATGCACAGTAGAGAAGTAGAGAAGTTAAGGTAATGATCATAGATAATGTACAGATAATGAATATATCAGCATTTCATCTCTCAGTCTTCTGTGGGTTCTAGTATAAAGTGGAGGGGAAAACAAGCCACAATGTCAAGCTGAAAGTGACAGTAGTCATGGAAGTGCCCAGAAATGGGACATCTGGAATTGAACATGGGTTTTGGCCAATCTGTCCAGAACCATCATGAGTAAAGGATAATTTGAACTTTTTGATGTCCTATAAATTGCACATTGGATGCTTTCATTAATCTTGTTGTCAGTAGGATGGTGCAAAAAGGAGAGAGATCATCTCTCAGGGAGGGGTAATGCTTATGGCAGGCACCCCTGAAATCCTTAGATAAAGACTCTTGATTTCAGATGCAACTCACTGTGAACCATGCCCAGAAGACCAATATCCCAACAAGGACAAGGATCAATGCATTGCCAAGAAGATTCACTTCCTTGCCTATCAAGACACCGTGGGATACATTTTAGTTTTTCTCACTCTCTTTTTCAAAGTGATCACAGTGGCAGTTTTGCTGATTTTCTATAAACATCATGACACACCCATCGTGAAGGCCAACAACCGAGATCTCACCTACATCCTCCTCTTTCCTCTTCATTGGTCAACCAGAGAAGATCACCTGTCTCTTACAACAATCTGCCTTTGCCATTCTCTTTTCCCTTGCGGTTTCCTCTGTGTTGGCGAAAACTGTCATGGTGGTTCTGGCCTTCATGGCCACCAAACCAGGGAACAAGGCAAGGAAACTCTTAGGAAAACCTCTGACCAACTCCATTGTCTTGGTCTGTCCTCTGATCCAAACAATTCTTTGTGTCACATGGCTGGTAACCTCTCCCCCATTTCCCAACTTTGACTTCTACTCCTTGATAGGAGAGGCCATCTTGGAATGTAATGAAGGCACATCTTCAATGTTTTATGCTGTCCTGGCATACTTGGGTTTCCTGGCTCTTGTCAGTTTCACAGTGGCCTTTCTGGCAAGGAAATTGCCTGATAGCTTTAATGAAGCAAAGTTCATAACTTTCAGCATGCTGGTTTTTTGCAGTGTTTGGATCACCTTCCTCCCCACCTACCTGAGCACCAAAGGGAAGTCCATGGTGGCTGTGGAGATCTTCTCCATCTTGGCCTCTGGAGCTGGTCTTTTGGCTTGCATCTTTCTCTCCAAATGCTACATTATCATACTGAGGCCCCATCTTAACTGTCGGGAAAATATGATAAGGAACAAACATGTCTAACTGATGCACACATGGGAGACATTTAAACATTTGTAATTATATTGAGGCATGTTTAATATGTCATGATATTTCTAAAAGATAATGACAGAGAAGGAAGAACATGTTGATTAAATAATACCTTAACAAGTGCTATAACTGGTTACAATATATCTGATGTCAGCAACCATCATCTAGCTCCCCCCCATGTGTTCCCATTGTCATCCCATTGCCAGCGCCCTCTGTGGAAATAATGCTTGGTGTTAAACATATGTTTGTTATATTAAAGAGGATATTTTGTTACTTTATTCATTTAATTTGTATTTTTACTACAGTGTTTTAAAAGGTTAGCTTTGGTGTCAGTGGCTTTTACCATATATATATTTGTTTCCATAGTCTCTTGAGGCTTTGAGAATTCTCTGCTAGTGTCTATGGATATTTTCAGTCACCCAGGCCTTGGCTGTCCCAAAAGTGCTTTTTTAAGAAAAAACTGGACTTTCTTGTTTGTCTTTGAAGAGGTTTCGCTTCTCATCAAAGAAGCTTCTTCAGCTCTGACTGGATGGTGGGGACGGAAAGGAAGAAGAAAGATAAAGGCCACTCTTTTGAAAACAGCAACACCCACATTTTGGACAGTTAGGACTGCTGGTTTCAACATGTCAAAACTGAACAGCCCCCTCTCAACAGAGAGGAAAAGATATGTCATCATCTATCTCCTGTCCACAACATAGTCCTTTAAGCAGTTCCAAGAAGGTTTCACACCCATTTGCACAACTCAGGTGACCCTGAGAACACAGATAAACTTCCAAGTCGCCTCAATGACTCTCTAAAAAGCATGCAAATGACCAGCTATTTGAAAGGAATATAAATCCTTCCATTCCCCACCATCCAGTCAGAGCTGAAGAAGTTTCGTGGATGAGAAGCGAAAAATCTTCAAAGAAAACCAAGAAAGCCCAGTTGCCTCTTGAAAAAGCATCTTTGGAAAACCTGTTGATCAGCAATAAACACTCCCCATTTTACTTTTCATGGAAGTCAGTTGTCCCCAGTGAGCATTTTTGACCCAGGAACCGGTCTTTTGGCTTATATCTGGTCCCCCAAAGGTTCGATTTTCTGCTGAGGTCCAAACAGAATCACAGAGAAAACATAACAAAGAACAAAATATCTCTGACTAATGCAGGGATTGGAAACGTTCATTTTGACTTTGGGGCTTGTTTAGAATTTAAAAACATTTCAGACAAGGGAAGAAAAGAGGGTGAGACTTGTCCATTTCACAACTGACATTCAACCAATATGAGTGATCACAATACATTTGTTAGCTGCCCAGAGTCACCTTGTGTAGGGCAACATAAAAATATAAATAAATAAAGAGTCTGCAAGAATCACCCACCCTTTTATTTTTCATGAAAGCCACTTGTTCCCATTGAGGCTGTCTTTCCCAACTTGGTAATACAGGTTGACTTTGAAAAAAATGGATGTTGATTTCCAGCAGGAACTTTTGTCCCTTTGTTTTAATGAAGAATCTTTGAAAAGAAGAGTCAACTTGTGTTACCATGGGAAAGAAAATTCATACAGAAATAATAAAACTAATATTGAGAGCATATGTGTACACATGGGCTCTTGGGGCTTTGCAGAATTCTCTCTTCATTTTTCCATTCAAGTATTTCTCATTGTATAGTTTGAATGCAAAATATTAAATTGTATCGAGTGTTCTCTTCATTATGACTCTATAAAGGTGCTTCATAAATAAACAAGGCCATACAATGTGGATATTAAGGGATCTTTTCCTGTCCCTGCTATTTTTCATGCTCTCAGATTATTATGGGGATGGATTGATGGGTGTGAATTAATGGAATAGTACAAAATTGTTCAGTCTGGGGCAGAGAGGAAAGAAGACAATGCTGTGTGATAGTCTTAGATGTTTCCTGAACTTACAAGAATGCTTAGGGATAGAGAGGGGGAGAGAGGGTCGACCCTGAATTAATATTATTAATTAATTATTATTAAATATTTAATAATAAATAATAAATATTTAAATAATTAAATATTATTATTATTATTATTAATATAAATATTAATAAAATATCTAAATATCTAAATATCTGAAGCACCCCACATAGCAGACCCCCCTGGGGTGACCTTTCACCTTCCACCACCAAAGACTGAAACTGTTCCTGAGTGGAGCCAGAGCACAGCCAGGTCTCCAATCTTGAACCTTTCTAGGTGGTCCAGCCGGATACCCTGCTTGATGGCATGAACACAACATGCATGAGGAAAAGGAGGAGGAGGAGGAGGAGGAGGAGGAGGAGGAGGAGGAGGAGGAGGAGGAGGAGGAGGAGGAAGAGGAGGAGGAGGAGGAGGAGGAGGAGGATGGTATAGAATGGGGCACCTATCATTTCTCTGGGACACTGCAAATGCAGGAGTTGCCTCATAGGGTGATGATTGGGTATTATGCTTGTCATTCAATGAAAGGCAACCCTTCCTGGTTCAAACTGCAAAGGATGAGGACTGAAGAATGGTGTAGAGCAGAATGGTTCACCTGAGAGAAGCTCTTATTCTGTTCTCAGGAAGTCCTCCATCAGTCCGAGTGACTGGTCTTTAAATACTTATTTAAAATATTAATGGCCCACTCAAGTGACAGAGTGATTGGGTGGAGTGCATCTAAGTCATAAAGAAAAGAATAAAGCTTGTGATTATTAAAAACGCTGCTGTGAGGCTGGGCATCTACCACAGACATGCGTGCTGCACATGCATGCACATCCACTGCCTGTGATACTCCAGCTGCTCGGTGGAGTGTCACACAAGCGTCATACCCTGCACATGCGTGTGCAAATGGCCCAGTTGTCTCAAATGCAGGTAAGGAATGAGTGTGGGTGGGCAGGTCTCCAAAGCACCATTCCCGGAACCCAACACTGCTGCTCTGGGGTTTAAATTAGCATAACATCTACCTATTTCTAAAAAATATAAGAGCCTTTAGTTTCTTGGTATTATTACTTGCACGTAGTAGTGTACAAGTGACTGCCATGTGCCACCCTGTCCCATTAGAACTCAACCTATCTGAACAAACTATGGCAAAAGTCAAACTCTGTCTTGTTTACATGGGTTGCTTCATGTAGGTCAAATACCCAACTTTCTCTTGTCTCCCAAGTCCTTCTGCTCTGTGGAATAGCAACAAGAGACACAAACATGTTTTTCTCTTTCTGGTGCACAAACAACATCTGGTGCCAGGTGGCTAGGACAATTGCTTTTCCCTGCAATTACCAGAAGAACTGTAATTTTTAATGTATCCCCTATGAATTTCCACCTATGAAAACCTTCTAGGGTAAAATCTGACTTGCAAATATTCTTTGCTTTTTCAGAGTTGAGAGAGAGAGAGAGATCTTTTTGTATCTTGGAAAGATCCAACTTCTAGTTTTGGTGAGACTCAACTGATTCATTTTTCTTCATTAGTTGCAGCCCAAACACAGGTAGGAAGAAGCACATTTGATGGAGAGTTGCACTGGGGCCATTCAGGTGGCCTGAGCAGACGAGGTGCTAACACTCTGTTGTGATTTCAAGTTTAGCTTCTGCATAAATCTTGGTTTTTGCTCTAGCAGGGAAAGTGAGAAGAATGACTGGGCTGCCTCTTCTCCTCCTCCTCCTCCTCCTGCTCTTTTGGCTCCTGCCTCCAACTTCTCCAACATCTGCTGTGAGGATGCAAACCAGATGTGTGCTGCCAAAACATTTAGAGTTTGAAGAATACAGTTACAAGCGTGGTGATTTCATTATTGGTGGGAATTTGCCTTTTGGAGCCTATTTTTCTTCTTTTCAACCAGACTTTAAAAAAAAACCCATTTTGGTTTGGCATTGAACCTTGGTAAGTTCTGGAGGAAAAAGATTTACACGATTGCATGCTTTGTTTGCTCAAAAATATTTGTTCTAGTGATGTTTCAATATTCTAGTGTAGTTCAAATCTTTGTGGTTTTCTCAATTAAAAGGCAAGCTCATAAAGCAGGCTAGATTATTAAACTTTCCAGAACTCTTTGTCAAGAAGACAATAAACCACATACAGAGTGAGAGGGACAACCCATTAAAAACTTTATTGCCCTAATTAAGAAGATGACTTGCTCTTTTTCTTTGGACAGAATGTCATGATGGAAGACACAAGGAAAAATTCAGAGCTTTCCTATGTTGGGTATACCATTAAAAACACAAAACTCAATCTTGAAATCTTCAGTGTGCATGAATAATCTTTGCTTTGATAACTAACTGAAGTGTTGTTCCCAGCTGCGGTTGTTAGACCTGAAGAAGATGCTCCAACACAGAATTCAATTGATTAGATTGCTAGAGGAGAAATTGGGATGGGTTGCAGCCACCAGAGAAAAGTGAAGAAGGGAGCCAGGATAGAAGCATATAAAATGGCCCTTGATAGGGAGAGACAAACTTTTCTCCTGTCTCACAAAACCATCCAGGCTGCTAAAATATTTTATTAAAAAGAACCCAATAATAATTGGAACTTCCTGCTCCAAGCAAAACCCCACAAAGATCAAAGACAAGGCAACCTTCTCAAGCACACACACGCTTTTCTGTTATGGTTCACAATGTCTTTTTCTCATTATAGCCCCATCCCCAACAACTACCAGCTGTTCCTGGCTTTGGTATTTGCAGTCACAGAAATCAACAAAGATCTGGTTCTCCTCCCCAACATCACCCTGGGCTTCCACATGTATGACAACCTCCAGTGGGAGATGAGGATTTTTTTAATCAGTCTCCTTCTGCTCTCCACACGTGACCGAATGGCTCCAGGTTATAAATGTGACTTGAAGGACCCTCTGCTCTCTGTCATTGGGGGTGACAATGCCAAATCCTCAAAGAAAATGGCCTCCATTTTCAGCATCTTCAAGGTCCCACAGGTAAGGGGGTTTCTTTAGAAACAGTGGTGGAATAGACAAACAACAGATGAACTCACAGAAGCAAAGATATCACCAAAGGTGTTTGGGGGTAGAGGGTAGGACAATAATAGTATATGAGCTAAAGATTCTATGCATGGATTCATTTTAATATCAACATTGGTTGATGGTTTGTTCCTTTGGATTCTGACATGCCACAATCCTGCAAATATGTTAATTGATGGCTTGTCCTAAGAAAGGAAGAATTGTATCTCCAAAAATGACTCAGCTTGACTGATGGGGTCACTAAATCACACAATGGGACCCCTAAAGTCACCATCAAAATTTGCTTTGTCTTTTAAAGAAGATTCTCACTTTCTCCAGTTCAGTGATGGCTTTCAATCCACTTGGGAAGACAGAAGAGTTTATCCTTCCTTCTTCCAGATTAATGCCAAGGAATTTGCTCAGTGTGTGAGTTTAGTCCAGCTGCTCCTGTATTTCCAGTGGAACTGGGTTGGGCTGGTGGCCTCTGATGATGACATCGGAGAACATTTCATCTCAACTCTGATGCCACTGCTGAAGGAGAAGGAGATCTGCCTGGCCTTCACTCAAAAGGTGAAATATGATTCTGGTGATCCTGTTGACCTGATCTTTGTTGATTCCAAATTTTGGCTAAAAGTTGACATCATTATTTTCTTTGGAGACACTGGAACTATTGTAATTTTTCAGGTGGTTCTGCATTTTCTAGTAGTTCATGAGAGGAGATCATTTCAGAATGTTTGGATCCTAACTTCATCTTGGAAACATACTATAGACCAGTGATGGGCAACCTTTTTGGCGTGGTGTGTCAAAAATCGGCAAAAAATCGAGCATAACTCGCGTTGTGTGTCACTTCGACAAAAACATAATTTTGCGCAATTTATAGTTTAAACTACAAAAATGTATAATGGCGCTCACAGTTCCCGTTGGCACTCCGCTGTTCCCTGCTGTGGTGCGGTCGTAACCGACAGTCCCAGGAGTAGACTCTCTGTGCCGGCCTGACTGGAGAGAGGCGCGCACTGTTCCCGCGCTCCTCTCCTGCGGGTCCTCCCTCGCCGCGCTGATGACGTGTGTGCGCACGGCACGCACGCCTTACCAGCAGCCCCTGCGCTCAGAAAGGGGCGGCGGTGATACAGTAAGTGAGTGTGGGCGGGGGAGATCACACGTCCCCCCCCCCCCGTTCCTCCAGCACAGATTCTTTCATCCTTGGCGGCCGTGCAGGAGCCGAGGATGAATCGCATGAAATCCTGTGCGTGTCACCCCAAATGGCTACGCGTGTCAGCACTGACACGCATGTCATAGGTTCGCCATCACTGCTATAGACAATGGTTTTGATGTATGGCAATCTCTAAAGCCCTTGCATGGGGCTTTGCATTTTAGGGAACAAAGTGGGGATATCTCAGAATTCAGCCATTTCCTCCTGTCTTTAGACCCTTTGAACCCACAAGGGGACATGTTTCTGCCATTCTGGTGGGAACAAATCTTTGTCTGCCGGTTCTATGCACCAAATAAACATTATCCAGAGGGGATGAAAAACTGTACAGGGAAGGAGAATTTACAAGATTTATGATCTTCTTTGTTTGAAACAAGCATGATTGGTGGAAGTTACAATATCTACAATGCCGTTTATGTTCTCTCACATGCATTACATGCAATACATGGACCAGGAACCCAACCACTCATGATGAGGCTTGGAAAGAAGATCTCAAATCTCCAGTCATGGCAGGTAATATATGTGACTTTTTTTTCCATCCACAGACCTTAAGAGAGGATTTTTCCCATATGTATTTCTTGAATTACTTGTGAAAGTTCTGTATGCCACAATGTCAATGTACAGCACAACAGAACTGGTTAGAATGGTAATTAATATAAACAATGATATGAATTATCTAAAATTTGATTGAAAGGGGAGAGGGGAGAAAACAGAAATAAATGAGTCTTCCATAAGATCCTTAGAAGAAATATCTGCATAGAAGATACTAAAAGATCCTCAATGGTTGCCTGGAGGTTTCAGGAGGTGACCATTTCATGGAGGAAGTGTCAGCCCAGAGCAGAACAATCTGGATGTGTTTGTCGAGGAAGCTTCAATGGGGAAGCTTAAGTCCTTGTGGGCATATTTCCAGAACCACCTCAGTTTCTCTCAGTATGTTTGCTGAATCCAACCTGTTCCAGGTCTAAAATTCATCACACTTTTTTTTCCACCAATGGCTAAATTGTGGACCTTTCTGGACATTGAAGAGGCAAACCAGGGTATCCAATTCTTTCCACATGCCCCCACTTAGTTAGATAGCAATAGCACTTAGACTTATATTCTGCTTCACAGTGCTTCACAGCCCTCTCTAAGTGAATTAGAGAGTCAGCATCTTGCCCCCAACAATCTGGGTCCTCATTTTATCGACCACAGAAGGATGGAAGGCAGAGTCAACCTGGAACCAGTCAGGATCAAACTTACGGCAGTGGGCAGAGTTTGCCTGAAATATTGCATTCCAACCACTGTGCCACTGTGGCTCTGGTTCCTGCATTCTTCTTTCTTTGTCTATGATAGAAAGTCAGGGGAATTACACAACATTTTGAAAGAAATCTTTTTCCCTCTGTAATCTTTTTTACTGGGTGGAGACAGGGCATCTGAATAAAGTGGAGAATTTGTTGGCTGGATGCCCTTCCTGATGCCTATGCAGAGTTCACAGCAGATATTTTCTCTTTGTGCCTGATAGAGAAACATCTGTCGCTGCCTTGGACTGAACTCTAAACTTTTGGAGTGAGAGACAAGCATCTTCCCCAGTGACGTGCAGTGAGGTTTATGGCTGGTGAGGTACTGACACAGGGGTTTCAAATTTTTTTAGACTTGTGGACTTTAACTCCCAGAATTCCACAGCCAGGCATTCTCAGTTCCTATTTACAGCAACAGCATTTGTTTTTCTCCTTTGCGAAAAAGTTTTCCTTCATTCTTTTTCTTCTCCCTCCCCCTCCTTCCTCCCTCTCTCCCTCCCTCACTCTCCCCTCTCTCAAACAGACACACGCACACAGAGAAGTTGGATCCCTCTCTCACTTACTCTCAAACAAACACAAACACAGATGTTGGATTGGATATATTTTCCAATGGCTTGAAAGCAGCTCCTCTGCTAACCGCCCCCATTCCCCTGCTGCCTTCCGATCTGAGCCTTTGATTGCAGGTGGAGCCACGTTGCCTTTTTAAACTTGTAATCAGTGAAGCTGAACTTATATACTTTTATCCAGGTCTGTGTGTGTGTGTGTTTGTGCGTGTGTGTGTGTGTGTGTGAAAATGCAATGTGTCTCTGCATGCACTCAAACTACACTTGGGGAGGGATCTACACTTGAGGATGAAGTTTGAATTCCTCCCCCTTCCTCCGACCCACACATGTACCTTTTCCAGCTGTTTCAGAGAGGATTTCAACTCTGCTCTTGCCTACCATCATGAAAAGAAAAGAAAATGTAAAAGGAAAAAGGCAAGAGCTGAGGTCAGGCTGGGCTAGTTGCTGCCAGAGTCACCATGTTGATGACTCTGCTTAACTGTTTTAAAAAGTCTCTAAAAAAGCACCCTCTACAGGAGGAGGCGGGAAAACGATGTGCCTCATCTACGTCAGGAATTTTTTGGCTTTTAACCCTTGCTTAACTCTGCTCGAGTGATCATAAAACACCAGACTAGATGAGGCACATTGTTTTCCCGCCTCCTCCTGTAGAGGGCACTTTTTTAGAAGCTTTTTTAAACAGTTAAGCACTAAGCAAAGTCATCCACTGTGACTCTGGCAGCAACTAGCTCAGCCTTTTTCCTTTTACATTTTTTTTCTTTTCATGATGACAGTGGTGAGGCTCTGCCTCCCCTGCCTAAACTGACTGCACATCCCTGATCTTCAGCTCTAGGCCACCATGCCACTCTCTTTTAAAAGTAATCATTGAATCATTCCTAAAATATATTTATCAGTTGCAAGACAAATTTACATGCAAAGACTTTAAAACCTTTAGAGTCAAGTAAAACATGAAGAAAACCAAACAATGAAATTTGGAGTTTGGCATTAAAATCTTTATGCGTAGATTCCACTTCAAAGTGGTTGAAGAAGCCATGATACAAATTCCCAGTCTCAAAGGCATTTTTTTTCTTTTATTGAGGAAGTAGCACTTGGTGTTACCCCTGACTGCTCAAATCTCAAAGGTAGAACTTCTCAGACATAAACCCATCTGCTAGAATGAGGGCCATGATAGAATGGTGGGAGCCACATTGTCTCATGTGTGGCTTTCAGCCAATTGCTCCAATTTCTGAAGGTCCCCTTTGTTTCAGCTTCTTCCCTATTTGAGGAATGTCCAGTTTAACAACAGTGCAGGAGAAGAAATCTCACTCTCAGAAAATGGGCTGGGATCTGCTCGTTATGATCTTCTCAACTGGGTTTCCATTCACAATAAATCAATGGCTCTGGTGAAAGTTGGGCAAATTGATCCTGGGGCTCCCCCAGGCCAAGTTTTCACTATTAACTCTGATACAATCATCTGGCCCACGAAGGTGAGTTGAAAGGCAATGTTATAAAATCAAGGAAAGATTTGTTCTCTCCTATCCTAGGGATGCAGAACATCTTTTTAACTGGAAAAAACGGCTCTATTGGATCATAAAATATGGCAGCCATTTGGTGAAAAATCTGATTTGCACATAACACATTTCAGGTCTGATTTGTGTCAGGTCGAGAAAGGGTTGATATTGGGAAGAACTTCTTTAAGGTCAGGATGCCATTAGGGTGGGCAAAAACGATTTCAGTGGACTATTCCCACTGTGGAATCAAACGCAAGACCCCAAAACCAAGAATCAAATCTCACTGTAGGATTTATCAGTATGCATCAAAGTAAACAATGGGAGGGACTCCTACTGACAGAAGGAGTCAAGTTACTTCTCTACCTTTTTGCTATTTCTGACCTCAAGAAAGAATTAATCTTAATGAAAAGACGCATTTCACCTATGTTGCCATAGAAATTTTGATAAAGTGTGCTGAGAATGACATACTTCAATGTTCCCTCAATTAACAAAAATTCCTCCTGTTTCTCCTTTGCTCACACCTCGCACTCCTCCACTCACTCCTCATGCTGTCCAGTTGGATCCTCATCATTTACTATTTCACCAAAGACATAGCTTAATGTCAAAACCCTCCTTTGCATGCGGAGGTCCCAGCTCCAAATTCCATTGATGGGTCAGAATGCTGCTGGCCTCAATCAACAAGGAGCTGTTGTTGTTTTTTTTGTTTCAGGGGAATCATTTCCTTTGAATTCATATTTTTGCTTGAAATAAAAATGTGGAATTGGACAAACAAAACAGGTTCATTGCTTGTGGCAGCTAAACTATTTCCCTGTTTCTACTGTAGAAGGTGCCCTTTGCCAGGTGTGTTATGAAGAGGTGCCAGGCAGGAGAGAGGAGAAGAGTTCCAGAGGGCGAGCCTGTTTGCTGCTACCAATGTGCTCCTTGTCCAGAAGGGACCGTTTCTAATCAAACAGGTAGAGCACATATCAAATCAGATCTTCCAGGATTAAGAAAGACAATAATTAAATCACAATTTTAACTTCATTGCTATTTTTATTAGCAATAGCTACAGCACTTAGACTTATATACCACTTCATAGCACTTTGAACCCTCTCTAAGCAATTTACAGAGGCAGCATATTGCCCCCAACAATCTGGGTCCTCATTTTCCCCACCTTGGAAGGATGGACAGTTGAGTCAACCTTGAGCCTGGTGAGATTTGAACTGCTAAATTGCAGTCCAGCAGTCAGTCATCAGAAGTAATACTGTACTCTAACCACTATGCCACCGAGGCTACTATTAGGATCAACATCTGTCAAAGTATTCATATTTTACAACAGAATCTCTCATTTTATGGATATAATTTGTCCTGACCCCACAGGTCAACCAACCTTGTCATTCCACAAGAATTTCATGCAGGGTACTGACACATATCAATGAGAAAACTGGATGCCACTGTTTTCCTGAAAAAGTTGTTTTACAGTTTTCAGTTTGTTTTTTAACCTTTAGGGTATGCTTCCTCTATCAACACTGTCAATCACCGCTGAAATTGATAGACCTGTCAGAGGAACAGGAGATACATCTATCCATGTCTGTTAACCATAAGCATGAGCCATGGTGGCATAATGGTTAGAGTGCAGAACTGCTGGCTACTTCTGCTGACTGCTGGCTGCATGTAATTTGGCAGTTCAAATCTCACCAGGCTCGAGGTTGACTCAGCCTTCTGTTCTTTCGAGGTGGCTAAAAGGAGGACCCAGATTGTTGGGGGCAAGAGGCTGACTCTGTAAAAAACTTAGAGAGGGCTGTAAAGCACTGTGGAGCAGAATATGTCTAAGTGATATTGCTGTTGCTATTAACACTCTCCTACAAGAACAACAAAAATCAGAATCAACAGATTTGAACTAAAAATCAAAGAACTTGAGTCAACAGTTATACGGTACTTCTAGATCAGTGCTGTCAAAGTATCAGCCCATGGGCCAGATGCATCACCTGCTGGTCATGCGCACAACTGGTTTCAGAATGGGGGGAAAGTCCCAAGACATCATGTGATGCCGCTGTGATGATGTGACTTTGACACTCCTGTTTTAAATCATTCTTTCCTCCTTCCCCACTGCAATCAAGAAATGGCAATCTCTCTCACACTGGAAGCCATAATAGTCAATGAAGTGCCCTATGTATATGAACACATCCTTGTCTCTGGCTAAACTAGCTGAAGCATCATCAATAACATAAAAATAATTGCCTTGTTTCATCCATCATGAAAAGCCCAGTGCGTTGTTCCATCACTTCCTTCGTGGATTTGCGATAGGAGAAAGGGGCTAGTCATGCCATAGTAAAAGGGGCAAGGAATAACGAGGGTTATAACGAGGGTTATAATGCTCAAAGATTTCATTTCTTGATTTCAGATGCAGCTCACTGTGACCCCTGCCCAGAAGATCAATATCCCAACAAGGACAAGGACCACTGCATTGCCAAGATGCTCCACTTCCTCTCCTATCAAGAGACCCTGGGATACACTTTAGTGTCTCTCACTCTTTCTCTCTCCATGATCACATTGGCAGTCCTAGCAGTTTTCATTAAGCATCGTGACACACCAATTGTGAAAGCCAATAATAGAGATCTCACCTACATCCTCCTGGTCTCCCTTCTGCTCTGCTTCCTCTGCTCCTTCCTCTTCATTGGTCAACCCAGGAAGTTCACTTGTCTCATCCGACAAATTATCTTTGCCATCCTCTTTTCCCTTGCAGTTTCCTCTGTGTTGGCAAAAACTATCATGGTGGTTCTTGCCTTCATGGCCACCAAGCCAGGGAACAAGTCAAGAAAACTCTTAGGAAAACCATTGACTAACTCCATTGTCTTAGTCTGTCCCCTGATCCAAGCAATTTTTGTGTCACCTGGCTGATAATCTCTCCCCCATTTCCCAACTTGGACTTCCACACCTTGGTAGGAGAGACCATCTTAGAATGTAATGAAGGCTCAACTTCAATGTTTTATGGTGTCCTTGCCTATCTGGGTTTCCTGGCTCTTGTCAGTTTCACTGTGGCCTTTCTGGCTAGGAAATTGCCCGATAGCTTTAATGAAGCCAAGTTCATTACTTTTAGCATGCTGGTCTTTTGCAGTGTTTGGATCAGCTTCCTCCCCACTTACCTGAGCACCAAAGGGAAGTCCATGGTGGCCGTGGAGATCTTCTCCATCTTGGCATCTGGGGCTGGTCTCTTGGTTTGTATCTTTTTTCCCAAATGTTATATTATTGTACTAAGACCTGATATGAATCAGAGAGAAAATATAATGAGGCGCAAGAATCTCTGATTTATGTAGGGATTGGAAACATTTATTTTGATTTTTTAAATCACATTTGTGAAAAATAATGAATATTAAATAATTGATAATCAAATGATTTGCCTGACCATAAAATATCAGTTAATCATCTTTCATTTTTTTTCATTTTGCCGTGTTGTCTTCAGCAAGGCTCCCGTGATCAACTGGAAGTATACCTTGATAGAAAAGATGTATTACTTATAAGTTTTGTAAATTTAAAACTATGGCTTTGAATGGCATGAAGGTTTTGTATTTCTATTATCAGCAGATGGAAGAGCTTTATCATTCATCTCTTCTGAATATCCCATCTAAAGTTGGGAAGGTGACATGGCCTCATATCATCAATTATGCAGCCCAATGACTTTTCCTAAAGCTTCTAGGTGGGTCAGATGCAAAGGGGGGTGGAAGTGTGGGGAGGATTTTTAAAAGGTGCCCCATACAGGTACCAGTCATCTCTTGTTGAATAGTCCACCTGAGGCTACCCTTGAAAAGTATCTGGAAGCTTCCTCTGGTGCCGAATGCAGCTTTCTGGCAACTTTGGGCACCGGATGAAGGGCACACATGAAACCTCTGTGGCACAAGCTTCACTGAGTTCCAATCTCCTTCAGGGTCCAAATCAAGATGTTGGTTATGACCTTTAAAGTCCTACATGGCATTGGTCCAGGTTACCTATGAAACCATCTTTATCCCATTAGTGTAGCATCTCCCAATCCTCATCAGCAGATAAAGTATGTTTTTTTAAAAAAATATTTATTTTCAAAACAAACATACAACTCCTCCTTTTTTACATACTGTAGAAAATGTATCAGCTGGTTACAAAGGCTTTTGTGCATCTCTTCCACCGTCATCAAATATAATTCATATTAATTCAAATATCTCAAATATTTATTATATTACCATCATCATGCCTCCAGTTTTATTTGACTATAGTTATTTAAACATCCTTCATCCTAAAATATACCAAGATTTAATACATAACCACATGCTGGCATTTCATTTACTTATTTGTAATATCCTCCATTAACATTAAATCCTCATATCCTGTTTAGCTAAACATCCATAACATTTAATACCAAATTTTCTAATCCTCCATGTATATAATTTATTATCATTATCCTTTCTTTATTTATCTATATCCTATATCATTACATTTTCCCCCTATTAGTTAAAACTTGACTGTGTCTAATTTTGTTTTTTTATTATTATTGTTATTAATAATCTGTATATATAGTCCAAAAATATTTCTAACCTTCCCTTCTCATATCCAATTATTACTTATCATAACAGCTCAACATTGTATATATTAGTATCATTGTCAATTTTTATTTAACTATACCTATTATCACTGGATTTAACTAAATTTAGCTAATTTTGAATTATACTCTTCCATCTATCAACCTGTATCTCTCCAATAACAAAACAATCTTATATCTACTGCCATTTGTGGATCCAATTCTCCAAATGTCTTTTTAAACAAGTCTGTATGAAGTCCTCTTTGCACCTTCTTGTTTGTAGTATCTCTCATATAATGTTGACGCCTTCCTTCTGTTTCCTTTGTCAGCTTATCTTTAATTCTCAGCAGTGTTATCAAATATTTTGCAAATAGTATTTCATAGTCCATAAGTTCTTTAATGTTTTCTTCTCCTTCTATGTCCTGTCCTTTGAAATAAGTTTTCTCTCCATTTAATTCCTCTTCGAATATTCCATTCTTTCCTCCCTCAGAAATAAACCAATTACCACGAATATCAACAAGCTCAAACTCTTCCATTTCAATTTTTTGAATTTCCATCTTCTTATTTTGTATTTGATGAACATCCTGAGTTTTTTCATCACATTTTGTTGCCTAATGCACCAAATAGTTCAATTTTCTCTTAATTCTTTTCTCTATATCAAACACCCTCTTCAAAGCTAAAAGTATTGCTTGAAGAGACACTTGAAGAGACGCCATGTTTATACACAGTTGTATTTTTTCTTAGAAGCTCAGCAAGATTGAAATCCTCGCAAGTCAAAACAAACTGCAAAGGAACAGCTGTACAATCTTATCAGATCTTAAGCCAGAACAGCCAAGCAATAAAAGTGTCGAGATGTAAACAGCCAATTTGTAGCTTTCAGAGAGTCAGAAGAAATGTTAGGGTAATCCAGCCATTTGAAAAGGTTTACTTAGAATCAATCCATGTAAATAACATTTAGAAAGTAAGATAACCACTGTCCAGAACCATTACAAAAATCAAATCGCCGCTAAGTTCTTCTATTCTTTGATTAAGTTAGTTTTTAAATTTTATAGGCAGTCCATTTTTTAAAAAAAAACAATAAAAGTTTCTCACCAGCTTAACACTTCTCCTCCATATTGCCATGACTTTGTCAGCCTTGATAGACTGGAATTTTTATTGCCAGCCGAAGACTTTTCCCCTTGCTTTTCTCGGAGATTTTGCGATATCCCCGAGATCAGCAAGATGTAATCTTCCTGTTCACCATCTCTTCGGCTGACTTAGTATACCACCCAGAGTCCCTCTGTGAGTCAGATGGGCCATTTAGCATTTGATCAATAAAATAAATGTCCCAAAGGATGGGTTCCATAGCAGAAGTGTCTTGTCTCTGGTTCTGAAATGATGAAGTCTTTTGCAGATGGGATCTGTCCTTTCCGCTCCTGCTGACCCGATGGGTGAAACCAGAGAGTGGGGGTTCCTCAAATAACCTGGTCCCATCCATGTAGGGTATTGAAGGTCAAAACTGTACCTTTAATTCTATCTGGAAACAAACCAGCAACCTATGCACTTCATAAGGCAGAGATGTGATGTGATGTTCTTGGAGCACACATAACTTCCCACAATGCTGTTTTTTGCACAAACTAAATGCTGTTCAAGATCAGCCCCATGGAGAATTCATTACAACCAGGGCAGGAGTAATTGTGAACAGACTCTCATGAACCAGGAACGGGTGCAACTGGTACCCAAAGCACATCTCTGCAAAGGATCTCCTAGATACCTGCCTCCCAACAGCGTGGCAACAGCCCTCCCCTTGCTCCTCGAGTCAATAGCCGAGCTGGCGGTTGAGTTCCCCAGACTTATGGTACTGGGGAACTTCAATTTGCCTTCGCTCGGCGAATGCTCTGATGGAGCACAGGAGTTCATGGCTTCCATTACAGCCATGGGCTGACCCAAGTAATCCAGGGTCCGACTCACTCAGCGGGCCACACACTCGACCTCGTATTTCTCTCGGAGCAGTGGAGCAGTGAGCTGAGGGGTAGTGAGATCTTGCCCCTGTCTTGGTCAGACCACTTCCTATTGAGGCTTGACTTTCGGAGACCAATCCCCCGCTGTAGGAGGAGGAACCGATTAGGTGGTTCCACCCCAGGCATCTTATGGATCCCCAGGGTTTCCAGACAGCACTTGGCATTATGCCTGATACTCTCGCCCGCAGTTCGGTGGAGACCTTAGTCACTACTTGGAACTCGGTAGCGTCTGAGGCTCTACACCGAATTGCGCCTTTACGGCCGATCCACAGCAGTGGATCCAGGAGGGCTCCTTGGTTTACCGAGGACCTCCGGGAGATGAAGTGCCAAAAGAGCGCCGCTGGAGGACCAGTAAATCCGAGTCAGTAAATCCGAGTCAGACCGAGCACTCTTAAAAGCCTGCATCGGAGCATATCTATCGGCATTACGGACAGCAAGAACACCACATTGCTGCTCTGATTGCGTCCGCTAAGTCCCGCCCTGCCGCCTTGTTTAGGGTGACCTGCTCCCTCTTAAACACGAGGGTTGTGGGGAACCCTTTACAAGGTAGAGCAGAGGAATATGTCCAGTTCCTCGTGGACAAAGTTGCTCGGCTTCGGATGGACCTGGACTCCAATTGCGCAGAGCCAGCCGAGGTACCGGGGGAAGGTCTTGAACGACACCTCCTGATGAAGTGGACAAGGCCATGGGAGTGGTGAGTGCCTCCACATGTGTACTGGACCCATGCCCCTCCTGGCTGGTCGCGAACAGCAAGGAGGTGACGCGGGGCTGGATCCAGGCGATGGTGAATGCCTCTCTTCGGGAGGGTTTCTTTCCACCGGCATTGAAGGTAGCGGTGGTGAGACCCCTCCTGAAGAAGCCATCACTGGACCCAGCCAGTTTGAACAACTACCGTCCAGTCTCCAACCTCCCCTTCATTGGGAAGGTTGTTGAGAAAGTGGTGGCCTCGCAACTCCGGAGGTCCTTGGATGAAGCCGATTATCTAGACTCCTTTCAGTCTGGTTTCAGGCCTGGCTACAGCACGGAAACCGCTTTGGTCGCACTGACCGATGATCTCTGGAGAGCCAGGGATGGAGGTCATTCCTCCATCCTAGTGCTCCTTGACCTCTCAGCGGCCTTCGATACCATCGACCATGGTATCCTTCTGCGACGACTGCGAGAGGTGGGGGTGGGAGGCACCGTTCTTCGGTGGTTCTCCTCCTACTTCTCGGACAGGTCACAGTCGGTGTTAGTTGGGGAGGAGAGGTCGACCCCTAGGCCCCTGAAATACGGGGTTCCTCAGGGTTCGGTCCTGTCCCCCCTGCTATTTAATATCTACATGAAGCCACTGGGTGAGATCATTCAACGGCACGGGATAAAACACCATCAATATGCGGACGATACACAGTTGTATCTGTCCGCCCCATGCCAACTCAGTGAAGCGGTTTGACATGATGTGCCAGTGCCTGGAGGCTGTTAGGGTCTGGATGGGGGTTAACAAGCTTGTACTCAATCCAGACAAGACCGAGTGGCTGTTGTGTTTTCCTCCCAAAACTTGGTCAATATTCCATCACTCAGGCTGGGGGGTGAAAACCTACGCCCCTCAGACAGGACTTGGGAGTCCTCCGGATCCACAGCTGACTTTAGAACACCATTTGTTGGCTGTGACCAGGGGGGCATTTGCCCAGGTTCGCCTGGTGCACCAGTTGCGTTCCTACCTGGACTGGGAGGCACTCGCAACAGTCACTCACGCCCTCGTGACCTCAAGACTGGACTACTGCAATGCGCTCTACATGGGGCAGCCCTTGAAGAGTATTCGGAGACTTCAACTCGTCCAGAATGCAGCCGCGGCGAGCGATCGTGGGTGCACCTCGGTACACCCACGTTACACCTATCCTCCGCGAGCTGCACTGGTACCGATCAGTCTCCGGATACGCTTCAAGGTGCTAGTCGTAACTTATAAAGCCCTTCATGGTATTGGATCTGGGTACTTGAGAGACCGCCTGCTGCCAATTACCTCCCACAGACCCATTAGATCTCACAGGGTTGGCCTCCTCTGGGTGCCATCTACCAGCCGATGCCACCTGGCTATTACCAGGGGGAGGGCCTTCTCTGTGGCAGCTCCGGCCCTCTGGAATGAACTCCCCGCAGGGATTCGGACCCTCACCTCTCTCCAGGCCTTCCAAACTCTTCCACAGTCATCAAGCATAATTCATATTAACTCAAGTATTTAACTCAAATATTTATACATGTTACTCTTATACCTCCGTTTATGTTTGACTATAATTATTTAAAGGTCCTTCATCATAAACTATACCAAATTTAACACATAACCGCATACTGGCATTTCATTAATATTCTAAAAGCCTCCAATAACACTGAATCCTTATGTCCTATTCTAGCTAAACATCCATAATATTAATAACAGACTTTCTAATCACTCCTTTCCAAACTGCTGTTGGCAATTTTCATCTAGTTTCCTTATATTATACTCATGTAATGCATATACGATTGTCATCTTATCCCACCTTTATTGACTATATCCTATATATTAACATTTTACCTCTAATAATCAAAACTTAACTGTATCTAGCTTGATTCTTTTTTTATTAACTTTGTATATAATCCAAAAGAATTTCTAATTTTCCTTCATGAGTACCATTCAATATTTCATATCCAATATTACTTGTCAATACACTATAAATTGTATACATTATTATCATTATAACTTATTTATTTATTATATCTATTATACTAAATTTCACTGTTTAACTAGTTTTTAAGCTATATTCTTCGATCTATCAACCTGCATCTTTCCAATAACAAAACAATCTCATATCTTCTGCTGTTTGTGGTACCATACCTAGTCATCTTCTGGTCAGCTTTGTATGGACTTCTCTTAGCAACTCCTGCTTATAATATCTCTCATATGATTTTGATGCCCTCTTTCGGTTTCCTTATTCAGTTTGTCTTTGATTGTCAGCAGTGTTATCAAAACTTTTGCTAGTGGAATTCTTTCTTTAAGTCCATAGGTTTTTTAATTTTATCTTCTTCTGTATCTTTAACCTTGAAGTAGATTTCCTCTCCATTTAATTACTCTTTCTGGATTCCATTCTTTCCATTTTCAGGAACAAACCAATTACCATGATATCAGCAGGTTAGTCTCTTTATATTCATTTTCCACTTTGGTGTTTTGAGTTTCAATCATCCCATTTTGCAGTTGATGAACATTTTCAATTTTTCATCATATTTCTTGTTATGTGCTCTGGGTATTCCAGTTGTTTTTCTTCTCTATTTAATAATTTCTGTAGTTCTGAAAGTATATCTTGCAAAGTCAAGACCTCTATTTTTCCTTGGGTTTGTGTCATTCTGACAAACACAATGTCAGCTTTCCAAATATCATGCAGAATTAAATCAGAGTCCAAGGCAGAGCTATCCTTAAGTTCCAATTTAATAAAACAGACATGTGGCCTCTTCCTATGGAATCCCAATTCTGAAACTCCTGGGATTCCTGTGTGGAAGGAGCCAGAGTTTTGCGTACAGTTTGGCAGCTAGAAGTTTTTTCAGGACTTGCTGTACCAGTTTCACATGTTCTTCCAGGGTCTCAGAGAAGATCAAGATGTCATCTAAATAAACAAGTACTCTGTGGTACAGATGGTCATGTAGCACTTATATTTATGTACTGCATGAAGGACTGCGGGTGCTCCTGTAGTCCAAAAGGCATGACTTTGTACTGGAAGCTGCCAGGGGAGTGTTAAAAGTGGTCTTCCACTCATCCCCTTTTCAGATTCGTATGCAGTTATACGCCTCTCTCAAGTTCAGCTTGGTGATGATCTTGCCTTTAGCCAAGTGGTTCAACATATTTTTCATGCGGGAGAGCGGATAAGTGTTCTTTTCGCATACTGCATTCAAGACTCGCAGATCCACACAGAGGTGAACTCCGCCATCTTCTTTTCTCTGAAGAGCATTGGAGCCGCTACTTTTGACTAATTAAATAATTAATAACTAATTAATAAAAAAACTGTTATTTTTTGCAAGCCTCGTCTGGAGCCTCACTCTCTTTGGCATCTCAGTGGCTCAGGGAAACTTTGGGGACCTTACAATCTAAACACTCCTTGTTCTGCAACCTTTGAAAATAGAGTGGGGTACTCAAGATGTGATGTTTGTCCATCATATTCGAAGAGGACCTTGACTTCTAATTGGGGGGATGTCAAGACTTGTCCGTGAATTGGATTACAGTGAGAGAGAGGTGCACAGAGTCAGCTTCACTCTCTCTTCCCAGATTCCATCTTGCTCCGATAGCAGGACAAGAGTCGAGACAGTTGGAGATGGGCTGGGCACAGTGGTTGGCCAGGGCATCTTTTGTGTCTTGCCATTCTCTTAGCATACCACATCTCTTGCAGAGACTGCCTTCATGACCGTTCCCTATTCTGGTAGGTTTCATCCGCTCAATCCACCAGAATCTGTCTTCACATGCTCAGGAGAGACAAGTCCCTATCTCACCGAAGGTCAATGACCCCAACAGCCACTCTCAACCTAGTTAGGCCAACCTGTCAAAGCTGTTGCCTGGGGTGCGGCCGCTGCACATGCTACAGCTACTAGGAGCCACAGGTGAGAACTGAGTGACAGGTGGGGACCAAAGGCAGATGAGTTTACACTCAAGATGTAAGGCTAATTTAAACACTGCAAGAGTGTTGCCCTAACAACTGGTTAGAACCCAATAAAATTTTCGCTGTCATCTGGTGGAGGAAGAATACCATGATATTCTTCTAAACTTACTGTGAGGGGTCCTTGGTTCTCTCTGAGCTTGCTTGTTTTCTTCTAGTTGTTTCTTTACGCAATAGCAGTAGCATTAGACTTATATACCGCTTTACGGCTCTCTCTAAGTGGTTTACAGAGTCAGCCTATTGCCCCCAACAATCTGGGTCCTCATTTTACCCACTTCGGAAGGAGGGAAGGCTTGTGTCAACCTTGCGCCTGGTGAGATTTGAACTGCCAAATTGCAGATAGCTAGTAGAGGTAGCCTGCAGTACTGCACTCCAACCACTGCACCATCGTGGCTCAACTTAATGTGTAATTAAGTTGCCAATTTTCACCTATAAAGACAAATGTATTGGAATCTGAGGGAGCTACGATCTCTCGTCTTTTGTCCAGAATTGAGTCCAAAATTTTTTTCTGCTAAATCAGACAGTTACTAAGTGAGTTTTGGCCCATTTTACGACCTTTCTTGCCACAGTTGTTAAGGAATCCCTGCAGTTGTTAAGTTAGTAACACAGTTAATGGTGAATCTGTCTTCCCCAGTGACTTTGCTGTTCAGAAGGTCGCAAAAGTGGATCACACGACCCCCAGGACACTGAGACCGTCAAATATATGAGTCAGTTGCCAAGCATTCAAATTTTGGCCACATGACCATGGGGATTCTGCCAGTGTTGTAAGTGTGAAAAAACAGTCCTAAGTCACTTTTTTCAGTGCTGTTGTAACTTTGAGCCATCACTAAATGGATTGTTGTAAGTCAAGGATAATCTGAAACTTCTGACACGGTTGGATGATGAACCATCACTAAAGTTGCCCAACGTTTTTTCTTCCACATTCATTTTCTTCCCCCTGCCTTAAAATCAAAACATTAAACCAGAGATTGTAATGTATTAAATTACAATTTTAAAATATTAAAAATGTTTTCCTTCAGTCACTGATCTGATAGTTATTTATTTATTTAGCGTATGGCAAATACATGGACACATAGTAAATCAGACATTGGGCTGGTGTCAAGGACGTCTTGCCCTGCAGCTGCGATGAGGTGACTGGGAGGCATCTCCAGTTTTGGATGATGCCTGATTGGACCATGTGATGGACATGTGGGTGCTGGGCAGGGACATTCATTTGGGTGGGGAAACCTGGAAACTTTCAGATTCAGGTTTTCCCAGATGTGCCAATAGGACATCTCTAATAAAATGTGCTTTGAGGAAACTCAAGCTCAGCGTCTTCTTTTGTTGGGGTTTTTTACTTGGAACCCTGACACTCTACAGGGTTCACCATGAGGAGGAGAACTAGCAACACACCCTGATCTGATAGTGAGATGTCTTGAATAAATCTGAGTGAGGGAGGGCATAGTCATGTGCTCTGATTTTAACAGTTTCTTTGTAGGAGAGGCAGTAGGGTTTATTTCAAAAGCAAAGATTTTCCAAAGTTGAGTGGCTTGACATTTGTGGTTTCCTGGTGGTTTAATAAAATTATGAAGGACAAGACGTGTGATCTCAGAAAGCAAAAGAACTATGGAAAGCTAATTTGAATCATGATGCCTTTTGAATAGTCACATGAGGAAGTAGTTTTGTTTGTTATTTGTGGGATGAATGACTGGAAACTATAGACTGCATCTGGTACAGTGGTTGGCAACCTTAAACACTTGAAGCGCCACAAAGGTCCTAACCAGAAGTCCTCCAATCAATTCTGGAGCTGACCGGAAGTCCGGTTTCCCCACCATAGAGTCTCCTGCTAGTGCGGCCTCACTTTCCCTCTACCTGTCCTAACCAAAAGCCCTATCAATTGTGGAGCTGACTGGAAAACTCGCCCCTTGCCATAGAGTCTCCTCCTGGCATGCTCTGCTTCCCTTCCCAACTGGAAGCTCCTCTCAAAATTGTGGTTCCAACTGGTGACAGGGAGCCTAAGCAGAGGGACAAAGAGCCACAAGTGGCCCCAGAGCCACAGGTTGCTGACCTCTGATCTAGTACAATTGAGCCACTCTATACATCATATGATATGAAATTAAAAACAGCACCCTGTTTCAAGTCTCTTAACAACACTGATGGATGATGGGTGGTTACCAAACCAATCGACTTTCTCTATGGACCTGTAATGTGGCTGACCCATCCCTTCTTCCAGGGAAGATGATTTCACAATAGAACAACTAGGACTGACACAAGCTTAACTCAGTATGGATCTTTATTAGTGCCTAATAAAGCCAGTGACTTCTGGAGCAAAACAATCAATCTAACAGTCAATACCTAATAAATTCAAATTCTTGTACTGAAAGTGATTTCTTCATCTCACACAGCTGTCTTTGTCTGATACATTATTCTTCAACTAAACATTTGTTGCCAATTATTTGAGATGGTAGACAACATATTGTAATCTTTATATTACACATAAATTTGGTTCCCATATAATCAATTTAAGCATTTACTGTACTTTGATGTGTAAGTTTATTAAACAAGGAAGAGAATATCATACAACCTTGTCTTCCTCCCTTCTCAGTAACAACAAATCACAATTACTTATTTATTCTCACAGATCCTTCATTCTTTTCTTTTCTTTTTTTATTTTTATTAAGCAATTTTCTTCATTTTATATCACAATTTTCATCTTTAGAACACTTTGATATCAGTATACCTCACATGTACATACAGAGTGGTTTTGTTTTTCTTCCCTTTTTATATATATATATAATTATATATATTATCAACATTATGCAAACACAAGTAGTAGAACAAAGTCAAACTAGAGTCTTGGACTTAAGAGAGCTAATTTCAATAAACTTAGAGAGAACTTGGGAAGAATTCCATGGATGAGAATCCTCAAGGGAAAAACAACTCAGAAGTTTGGGAAATTTTGAAAAAATGAGATTACAAAAGCTCAGTCTAGCACAATACCAATGAAGAAGAAAATAACAGTTCCCAAAAGAAACCAGCATGCTGCCTAAGAACTCTCTGATAAATTGAAAGACAAAAAAGATAAGTAGAAAAAGTGGAAGAGGGGATATAACTAGAGCAGAATATCAGCAAATAGCCCGAGCCTGTAAAGATGAAGTGAGGAAAGCTAAGGCTCACAATGAAGAAAGGCTTGCCACAAAAGTAAATAATAACAAAAAAGCTTCTTCCAACATGTTAAAAGAAGAAAAAAGGTTAAGGAAACAATTGGTCCATTGCTGGGAGAAAGTGACAAGAAGGTGACAAGCAACAGGAGAAAGCAGAACTATTTAACTCATTTTTTGCATCAGTCTATAGACAAAGGGATAAACCGTCCAATCTATCAAAAACAGCACCACAAAATCAGATTAAGAACAGAAGTTGAAATAGGGAAGAAAATGGTAAGTGAGCACCTGTCTACCCTAGACAAATTCAAATCACCAGGACTGGATGGATTACACCCAGGGTTCTGACGGAACTGGCAGACGAGATCTCGGAAACACTGAACTATATCTTTCAGAGATCCTGGAGCACAGGGGAACTGCCAGAGTATTGGAAAAGAGCTGATGTGGTTCCCATATTCAAAAAAGAAACAAAATATATCCAGGAAACTACAGACCTATCAGCCTGACCTCAATACCAGAAAAAATTCTGAAAAATATAATCAAGCAACAAATTAGCAAACACCTAGAAGTAAACAAAGTAATAGCCAAAAGCCAACATGGGTTTGTCAGAAACAGATCATGCCAGACCTAATCTTATGCATTCTTTGACAAAGTGACAAAAGTAGTGGACCAGAGGAATGCTGTCAGTATAAATTACTGGGACTTCAGTAAGTCATTTGATAAGGTAGACCATAACCTTCTACTAGATAAAGTAGAAGAAAGTGGGTTAGGCAGCCTCACCACCAGATGGATCGTAACTGGCTGACCAACTGCACTCAATGTGTAGTCCTCAATGGGACTGCATCTACATGGAAGGAAGTATGCAGTGGAGTACTCCAAGACTCTATTTAGGCCCAGAACTCTTCACCATCTTCATCAATGATTTGGATGAGGGAATAAATGGGGAACTCATCAAATTACAGATGACACCAAGCTGGCAGGAATAGCCAATACTCCAGAAGTGAGGCTTAAGATACAGAAGGATCTGGACAAACTTGAAAATTGGGCCTGATCTAATAAAATGACATTCAATGTTTTCAAGAGTAAAGTCCTACATTTAGGCAAGAAAACAAAATGAACAAGTTACAGTATAGGTGGTACCTTGCTCAATCGTAGTAACTGTAAAAGAGATATTGGAGTCCTAGTGGACAATCATTTAAATATGAGCCAGCAGTGTGCAGCAGTTGTCAAACAAGCCAACACAGTTCTGGGCTGCATAAACAGAGGACTAGAATCAAGATCACATGAAGTGTTAATACCACTTATAATGCCTTGGTAAGCCCACTCTTGGAATACTGCAATCAGTTTTGGTCACCACGATGTAGAAAAGATGTGGAGACTAAGAGCAACAAAGATGATTAGGGGACTGGAGACTAAAACCTATGAAGAACAGTTGCAGGAATGGGGTATGCCTAGTTTAATGGAAAGAAGGACTAGGGGAGACATGATAGCAGGGTTCCAATATCTCAGGGATTGCCACAAAGAAGAGGAAGTCAAAGTAATCTCCAAGGCACCTGAGTGTAGAACAAGAAGCAATGGGTGGAAACTAATCAAGGAGGGAAGCAATTAATCAGTGGAACAGCTTGCTTCCAGAAATTGTGAATGCCCCAACACTGCAAGTCTTTAAGAAGATGTTGGATAGCCATTTGTCTGAATGGTATAGGGTTTCCTGACTAGGCAGGGGGGTGGACTAGAAGACTCCAAGGTCCCTTCCAACTCAGCTATTGTATTGTATTGTATTGTATTGTATTGTACTGTACTGTACTGTACTGTACTGTACTGTACTGTATTGTATTGTATTGTATTGTATTGTATTGTAATGTTGAAATATATCAAGGTCTAAAACCTGAATAATAAGAGAAGTGGTATTCAGTAAGTTCTGACTAGTTCTGGAGAGCCAGTAGCGGAAATTTTGAGTACCACCTCTGACTGGCCCTGCCCCCATCTATTCTCTGTCCCCAATCCCAGTTGATCGGGAGGGAATGGGGATTTTGCAGTATCCTTCCCTGCCATACCCACCAAGCCATGCTTACCAAACCACACCCACCAAGCTGCATCCACCAAGCCATGCCATGCCTACCATGCCACACCCACAGAACTGGTAGTAAAAAAATTGGAATCCCACCACTGTTGATAAGGATACAGACATTCCAATTTATCCAGAAACCTGGATAATTTGCACAGCCATCCTCTTCATCACCTACCCCAATAAAATAATTTCTCCCATAGATTTTAAAATAGGTAAGATACTCTCTCAAGATCTTAGGCTAATTTGAACTCTAGCAACTAGTTGGAGCCAGCAAAGTTGGTCTTCTGTGTTGTCTTGGGAAGCAACATGTTTTTGCAATGGTGGTGAATATCTGTAGCTCGAGTGCAGGACGAGGGTGGAGATTGTTCTCTGAGTTCGTGGGTTGGTTTACGAATGTTTCTTTACCAGGCTAAGCAACATCATCACATCTTCAGTGGAATGATACATCTGGGCACCAACCCACACACTTGGAGAATGAACCTCCACCCTCAGGACTATATGTGTCCAGTATTGTCAGCTGGTGTAAGAAGGATTCCATCACCCATGGGAAACCCTTGACTGACGGGAGTAATAAGAATGTGTGCAGTGTGTGTTATGTGCTTCTTTCCTTTCTTGATGATGGTTCCAGTCAGTGCTGCTTGGGGAGGGAGAGATTGAGCCCAAACTGCTGATTGTTTAGATGGCTCAGTGAGCTCTTCTCAGTTCTAGCAAAAAGGTCAACTGTAGGTTGATGATATCAGTTCTACAAGCATTGACTGACAAAGCAATGCAGTCATTTTTTTGTCCAGGTGTTTGAAGGCTGTTGGAAGGGGAGGAAAAGTCTCAGTTTGATTCCTAGCAAAACTAAGTAACTGTAGACGATTGGTCCAGTCAGGACTTTCCCTCTTTGGTCCTGCATGATGCTACACTGCCTTTTTGTGTGATATTGGGGGGGGGGGGGGGTGTGTCCCACTTGACTCTCAGCTCCTGCACAAGAATTGGATCCTTTTCTGCTGCTGTCCCTATTCTCTGGAGGTTTTGTTTTGTCTATTTATTTAAAATATTTATAGAGCCTCCCACCTTCCAGGACACTGTCAGCTTTGCCTGAGAAACTAGATCTGATTCTTGTGTCCCACAAGCTATTAAAAATAGATTTATTCTGGAAAGTATTTGGTGTTTAATGCCTTGCCCTCAATCTATACTAGTCTATGTTTATTTCTTTGTTAGTAAAACATAAATTCAACACAAAATACTGTGTCACAAAAGCAACTGCTTATGAAGGCTCCTGGATTGGGGCTGAAGGCAAAAATAAAAATGGAAGCAATATGCTCCATCCCATAATTGAGTAGACCAGGTTGCCCTGGCAAAAAACATTTAATGTTTCCCCTGGTATAGCTGACAAATGGAGGAGACCCATAGCTTAGTGGTTAATACATCTACCTAATATGCAAGTAGCTGGGGTTCGAATCCCAGAAGGGTACGGCTAGCTGATGAGAGCTAAATAGCTTGAAATAGATCTGTACTAGTTTCCCTTAATATCTTTGTTGGTAAAACATAAATTCAACACAAAAATGGTTTGTCCCAAAATCGACTGCCTGAGAAGGATCCTGGATTGGTGCTGAAAGACAAAAATGAAAATGGAAGTGGTACACTCCATCCCATAATTGGGTAGACCAGGGTGCCCTCACAAAAAAAAAGTACTTGCTCTCAATTTCATTGGTTTTATAGGAAATACGGCTAAACTCAGCATAGCTCTTCATACCTTTCCCTTCTTTCAGGCCACCATTGTTTCCACCAAATTTGTACAGCACAAAATAATTGCCCTTCCTTCTTTCAGGTTCTTTGGGAGGCTTCCCTCACTTCCCCCCATCCATGACTTTTTTTCCAGATGGCAAATGGGAACAATGTTCTGCAACACTCTGGCAAGGGCTTCTTCTAAATAGTTTGCTCCAGAGGTGGAATTCAGCCAGTTCTGACCGCTTCTGGCAAACAAGTAGTGAAAATTTGAGTAGTTTGGAGAATCAGCAAATACCACCTCTGGCTTGCCCTGCCCCCATCTATTCTCTGCCTCCTAAGACTCAGCTGATCTGAGTCCCAGCTGATTGACTGGTCTTCTTATGTTGCCTTGCACCGGAGAATGGAGCTGGAAAGCAGGTTAGAGGAGTCTGGAGGGAATGAACATTTTACAGTATTCTTATCCTTGGGTGGCATTGGAATGGATATTTTACAGTATCCTTCTCCTGGAGTTGGGTGGAAATGGAGATTTGACATTATCTTTGCCATGGAGTGGGATGGAAATGGAAATTTTGCAGTATCCTTCTCCTACCCACACACCAAGCCATCACCAAGCCACACCCACAGAACTGCTAGTAAAAAAATTGAATCCCACCATTGGTTCGCTCAATTCTCTGCCAAACACAACTCTTTGGTATTTGATATATTAATTTGTAAATCTAGAAACATTTATTTTGACTTCTGAGAAAATATTTTTCTCATCCATGCTTCTTTCCTTTTTTCCATTCATCTCTTCATCCTTCCTTCTTCATCAATAAACCATAAAAAGTAGTAACAATTAGCAGGGACAGAAAATATTGTTAATATCTACTTTTAATATCTACTATTGTATTATTATATTTCATAAAGTATTTTTCAATTAATAGAGAGAAAAACAATGTGGATTATTTGAATTGTATAATTTATTTTAAAAGAACTAGTAATCAGTTGAATGAAACAAATAATAAGAAATTCAGCAAACTTTCAGTGATCTATAGAAACAAACGTGCTTAAAAATAACGATAGTAAATCCACCCCAACATATTTTCTTAGACACTTTTGATTCAAATAAATCCATCATTTTGGAAAGGAATATTTACATATTTAACATCCAGATTTATTTCCAAGATGATCAACTCAAGGGGATCGACTCAAAAGAGAACTGGCATTAATAAAAAAAAAGTGTGGGATTGTTCCAGATTAACCACTTGGTAGTGGTTTGCATCATCTGTATTCATAGAGAAGCCCTTTCCCATTTCATATTTTAAAGAATGCTGATAAAATAAAAAGTCCAAAATCAAATAAAAGTTCTCAAAAACAACATTAGTCAGAGATTCTTGGGTCTCATTATGTTTTCTCTACAATTTAGATGGGTCTCAGTAGAATAATATAGCATTTGGGGGAAAAGATGCAAGCCAAGAGACCAGCGCCAGATGCCAAGATGGAGAAGATCTCCACGGCCACCATGGACTTCCCTTTGGTGCTCAGATAAGTGGGGATGAAGGTGATCCAAACACTGCAGAAGACCAGCATGCTGAAAGTAATGAACTTGGCTTCGTTAAAGCTGTCAGGCAAGTTCCTAGCCAGAAAGGCCACAGTGAAATTCACAAGGGCCAGAAAACCCAGGTAGGCCAGGACAGTGTAAAACATTAAAGTTGAGCCTTCATTACATTCCAAGATGGCCTCTCCAGTCAAGGAGTGGAAATCAAAATTGGGAAATGGGGGATTGGTTATCAGCCAGGTGGCACAAAGAATTGCCTGGATCAGGGGACAGCCTAATACAATGGAGTTGGTCAGTGGTTTTCCTAAGAATTTCCTTGCCCTGTTCCTGGCTTGGTGGCCATGAAGGCCAGAACCACCATGACAGTTTTTGCCAAGACAGAGGAAACCGCAAGGGAAAACAGAATGGCAAAGGCTGTTTGTCGGAAGAGACAGGTGAGCATCCGAGGTTGCCCAATGAAAAGGAAGGAGCAGAGGAAGCAGAGCAGGAGGAGACAGGAGGATGTAGGTGAGATCTCGGTTGTTGGCCTTGACAATTGGCGTGTCATGATGTTTACGGAAAACCACCAGGAGTGCAGATGTGGTCACAGAGAGAAAAAGAGCAAGAGAAACTAAGATGTATCCCAGGGTCTCTTGATAGGAGAGGAAGTGGAGCATCTTGGCAATGCAGTGGTCCTTGTCCTTGTTGGGATACTGGTCTTCTGGACAGGGGTCACAGTGAGCTGCATCTGAAATCAAGAGTAATTTTGTCTTTCATGATGGATCAAAAAGAGTTTATCATCCTTTACTATGACCCTGATGACAGATTAGCTAGAGGCAAGGATGTTTTCACCTCTTTGGCTCAAATTCTCTGCTTTGTGTTTTGCAATTACACTTTCAGGTTTTGTTGCAGAGGAGAATACACAGATTAGCTGGATATAACTTCTCATTCTCCAACAGGTCTATCAATTTTCTGGGACTGAACAATCATATTCTAGATAATAAATATTAGAGCTTGAACCTCACAGTCCTTCATGAAAAGATTTGTAGTGGGATTTCCCAATGGGTTGTAAGAGAAGGAGTAGAAAGTCAAGGAGGTAACACATGAAGAGCACCAAGGACTCCTCAACACATGAATTGTGTCCCAAACTATTTTGTGTTAAATTGCTGAGCAGCAGGATAGGTTGTCTCCTCAGGACAACCTCAGGACAACCCTGACACAGGTGGCCTGGGGTGGGAGGTGGGCAGGACAGTTTAGATCCATGAATCAGAATTCTGCTGAAAAACATGAATATGTTGAAGAATGTCAATTTATGAAAAATAACAACAAAATTGATATTTGCTTCTACTGAGTGGTTTCCTGGATCATAGAAGATCTACATTAAAAGTTTGTTCTACCTGTCTGATTAGAAATGGTCCCTTCTGGACAAGGGTCGCATCGATAGCAGCAGACCTGCTTCCTCTGGAACACTCCTCTTCTCTCCTGCGTGGCACCTCTTCATGGCACACCGGCCAAAAGGCACTTTCTGAAAGAGAATAAGGAGATGCTTGAGATGGCATAAGCAAGAAACATGCTTCACTGATTTATTTGTACATTTCTGTTTCCAGTATCAAAATGTCTTCAAAGAAATGGTTAACTGGGCTCTAGCAGAAACTTGGAAAAGGCACAGGGAGATTAAGGGCCTTTCCATTCCAGACCACCAATGGATGGAGATTGTAACTGGGGCTTGACATGCAATAGAAGGGTCATGAATTGAGCTATAGCTTTTCTGAAGGAAACACTGATGGAGATCCAACTGAATGGGAATGGTCCATGGAAACCATTATTGGCTGCTCCATCTGCATCCTGGGTATCAAGTAGAATTTCTTCCTAATCTCAACCTTTTGGATCTGTCACAAATCAGACCTCAAATATGTTACGTGCAAAGTAGTTTTGTCACCAAATGTTGCCAAAGTTTTGATTCAGTAACCTGTTCTCCAGTAAGGGAGATGTTTGAATCCCCAGAAGAGAATGACTTTGCTGCATTTATTTTAATTTCCAGCTCACCCTTTTTCCAGACAATTGCATCAGAGTTAATGTTGAAATCCTGGCCTGGGGGAGGGGAGCTGCAGGTTCTACCTGTCCAACTTTTCTGTGGAGAAAAGATAGATTGGGGAAGAAAACCCAGTTGAGAAGATCATAACGAGCAGATCCCAGTCCACTTTCTGAGAAGGAGATTTCATCACCAGCACTGTTGTTGAAGTGGACCTTCCTCAAATAGGGAAGAAGCGAATGAAAAGAAATTGGAAACTGGTTTCTATCATTGTGTGATGGCCCTCATATTAGGAGATTCGTATCTATCTGAGAATCTAGAAAGTTTTCTTGTTGAAGATCTGAGCAATCTAGAATAACATCAATTTTTAACTACTTTCCCTACAAAAGTTTCTCTTTTGATTGGCCATTTGTATTACAGCTACTTCAGCTGCAATTTTATCAGAATGGTGTCTACATACAAATATGTCAATTCAAAATTCCTTGTATGATCCTGTTTCTGTGATACTAGGCTCTTTTTAAATGTTGACTTTGGCCCAAAGTCTTGAAAATGAGTAATGCATTTTAGGAACGATTAAATCATTTCTACCACATCGGTGTGTAGAATCCCAGTGACTTTCTCTAGCTGAAAATCAAGGAAAGAAGGAATGTGGGAACAAGATATGACCAAGTGGGGCATGTGAAGGAATTCCCTGCCCCAGTTTGTTATTCTACTGTCCAGGAGAGGCCCATTAACCTTTGATGCCGAATGTGTGTTTCCTTTTTCCCTTCTTGCCATTTTCTTCCATTAATGGATCAATTGTTTCCTTGACTTTTTTCTTCTTATTTAAATGTTGAAATAAGTTGCCAATTAGCAAACATTCCTTCTTTGTTTCTGTTCTGCTGATACTCCCTTCACTCCGCTAAGGATTTGTTTTCCCACACAGCGCTTGCTCTGATTTGTGGCTTCACTGAAATAAAAACATCTGACGAATTTCAGACTAGGTTGAGTCCAGTTCTGTGTGGTAAATTTGACAAAGGTTGCTTGGACACAAGAAGCTGTTCAGTACAACATGTTGCAAACTAAAGACACAAGGAGGGTCACACAGCATGCTAGCCATAGAAACACAAACCAAGGTTAAAATCAACTGAGTTACTATCTTTTAAAAAAGTAGTACAAGATTGGAAAATGAGGAGAAATCTGGACCACAGAATCACCCAAAAGTCAGGCATGATGGATATCATCATCATCATCATCATCATCATCATCATCATCATGGGTACATCCAGAAGAAAACTGAGGTGGTTCTGCAAATATGCCCACTAGGACTGTTGAAGCATGTGGTCAAATTGCTATCTTGCTCTTTGTCTTTCTTGCTCTGGGATGGTACTTCCTCTCTGGGTTGACCACTTTATGAAACTCAGACAATCTCTGAAGACCTTTGAAGAACTTTTAGGAAGGGTCTTTCTACATGAACCTCATGGTCAAACAGACTTGGTTTATTTCTCTCTCTGCTCCACCTCTCTCAACAAAATATTGTGCTAATTCACTTTACTGTTGTTTTCTGCTAAATATATTTCAGTCTGGTTTGATGCAGTGATATGATGCCATGCATATATTGATGAAAGAAATACACCATTGTGAGTTTCCTATTTAAAGATGATGATGATGATGATGATGATGATGATGATGATGATGATGATGATGATTGCAGAAATTAGCTTTCCTGGACTGGACATTGGATCACTCTTGATAATCTTCATTTATTATTCCTATCCTGCTCTCAGTTACTTGGAATATAAATGACCCCCTCATTTGTGTTTTTGTAATAATACTGTTTTAATCTGCTTTGATGCAGATTTGATGCAGTGATATGATGCCATAGAATGTTTAATTCAAGAAAAAACTCGGGCAGCTTTCTCTCTAAGCATCTGTGTCCTGTATTAAAAACCTTTATCCAGTCCAAGGAAAAAACCACAGAAATTACCTGCCATGAGTGGACATTTGAGATCCTCTTTCCAATCCTCATCATGGCGGTTGCCATCTGGATCCATGCATGGCATGTAACGCGTGTGCCACAGCATAAATGGCATTGTAGATGTTGTAACTTCCCCTGTCATGCTTGTTTCAAACACGGTAAGATGGCAGATTCCGGTATATCCTCCTTTCCTGTCCATGGTTTTCTACCCTTTGGAGGGATCCTGCCTGGTTTGTAGATCTTGCAGCCAAAGACAAATTCCCACCACTTGGTGCAGGAAAAAATGTCCCCTTGTGGGTTCAAAGGGTCTAAAGACAGGAGAAAATGGCTGAATTCCGAGGACATCCCTGGTCGTGGTCCCTAAATGCAAAGCTCCATGGAAGGGCTTTATAATTTTCAGTAAGTATTGAGAGTTGGGCACATTAAGTTTCCAATTGGATGTAAAGATCCAGACTTTTCAGAAATGATGCATTTCTCCGTCTTTCATAAACAAACATAACCGCCTGTACTTTTGTAATAGTATTGAATCTGCAAACAAAACAATCACTTCCCTATAGACCACGTGGTTTAAATCTGAAGTAATTCAGCCCTGAAGCAGCAGTAAAATCAGATTTCATAATTTCAGTGAAGGCCAGGCAGATCTCCTTCTTCTTCGCATTGGCACCAGAGAGGAGATGAAATGTTCTCCACTGTCATTGTCAGGGGCCACCAGCCCAATCCAGTTCCACTGGAAATACAGGAGTAGTGGGCTATACCCACGTACTGAGGAAATTCCCTGGGATTAATTGGAAGAAAGACGGATAAACTCTTCTGCCTCCTGAGTGAACTCAGAGCCAACACCAAGCTGGAGAAAGGAGAATCTTCTTGAAAAGACAAAGTACATTTTAATGATGATTTTAAGGGTCCCCATTGTGTGATTTATTGGCCCACCAGTCACAGTTTATCCACTTTGAGTGGCAGGCTTCATCTTCCCTCCCTTTTTTAGGAAGAGAAACCAGTTATCTATTTTTCCTGGTTGTGATAGATCAGAAGTCAAAGGAACAAATCCTAAATCTGATACAGAGAAGAAATTGCACTGAAAGGTGCAGAAAGATGATAAACTTCTATGAAAGTCAGGAACTAATTCCTCTTGCAGAATTATATCAATATGGCTTTGTGGTTATATAAAAATATATCTTGACATATAAAATCCAGAAATCAATTCAAATTGGGGTGGATTATTTAAGGCAAATACCACTGATCTCCCCCTCCCCCAACAACAACTTTGCTTTCATCCTTATCTTCTGTATGCTTGGCTACTCCATACTGTATCCCCTCCTTACCTGTGGGACCTTGAAGATGCTGAAGATGGAGGCCATCTGCCTTGAGGATTTGGGGCCCTCACCCCCAATAATGGAGAGAAGGGTATCCTGCCTGTCACATTTATAACCTGGAACCATTCGGCCTCGTGTGGAGAGCAGGGAGAGGCTGTTGTAAGTAAATCTCCCTGTGAATATTGCTATTCTCATAGATGTGAAAGCCAAGGGTGATGTTGAGCAGGGGATCCAGATCCTTGGTTCACCTCCATGACAGTAAACACCAAGGCTAGGAAGTACTGGTTGTTTGGGGGGCGTGAGTCTGTAGTGGGAAAAATATGGGGAAGTATTATATTTTGGGTGCTGTTGAAGTTGGCATTGCCTTTCTTGTGTGTCCTTGGACCAGAAAGTTACAAATTTAATTTGTTTGGCTTTTTTAAAGGATGTTCCTTGATTCAACTTGGAGGGATTTTGGAGGAAGGAGAAAGGCCTGGATGTCCTTCTCCCAGATCTTTTACCACCACCACCCCTCTGGTCTCCCTCCTTCTCCTTTGGTCTGAAATCCTCCCCAGTTGCTCCTCTTCCTCCCTAATCATTTTCTTCCTCTCTCGGAGCAGCTTCTTCAGGTCTGAGCAAAGACTCCAGTGAGGGTCAAACACAGACTCACTAAGGGCCATTATCATGACCACTGCCGATTCCTAAACTGAGGGGTTTTTATTTGGCAATGTCCCACATTGGAATAAGATTGAACATTTCTTGAGAGTTTTTATTACTATAATTTTAGCTCCAAATTAATATTATAAGTCAACCTCTTCACTAGGGCAGCTAGAGTCTCGTAGTGTTGTCTCTCCTCAGTTTTATGTTGTTCTCTCATCTTCCTCATGAACAATTTTGGAGAGTTAGAAATTTAAGCCTATTTCTTGAATTTGCCTCTTTATTGAGACAAGGGACTAAGATCTGAAGATCCCCCGAATGAGGATTTCTTAAAAGAAGCCTCGAATCCCAAAGAAAAGGAAACAATCACCTCCATCTTTCCCCTACAAGTGAAACTTACGCAACATTATTACTAAGATGCAATGGGTCCTTTTGAAAATCTGGATGATGAACTGCAAAGAAGTTAACAGGGGCAAATTCCCCCCAACGTTCAGATCACCAGGCCTGTAAATTCCCATGGATCATGAAACTTTTAAATGTTTTTGCGATGCACATACAGTTTGAATCTCCTTAGTAGCAATTGGGGGAAGGAGCCAGAAGAGCAGCAGCAGGAGAGGCAGCCCAGCCATTATTCTCCCCTTCCCTCCTAGATCAGAAATGAAGGTTTCTGCAGAAGCTGAACTGCAAGGAGCATCAGAAATCTCACCAGATTTACACAGTTGAAACTGCCCAGATTACCTCAGGACAAATTTATCTGATGTCTCTTTGAATAACACATTTGTATTTTATCACTTTATGTCCTCCTATCTATCTTATTCTGAAATTAGACCATGTGCTGTATTTTATTCTATTTTAAGGATAGGGCTGCGAGAGTAATCAATTAATAAACTAGTCTACTATCATGCTTTCTCTTACCTGTGTTTGGGCTTTGAGACAAAGACCAGCTGAATCTCACTGAACCCTGGAGTTAGATCTTTGGAAGACAAAGCAAAGTCCTCCACCACTGGGAGAACTCACATCATATTTTCTAAAGCCCTTTTTTGTGGGTCAAATCCACAGGGGATACAATACAAATTACTGTTCTTCTGATAATTGCAAGGAAAAGCCATTGTCCTACCCACTAAGCAATAGATGCAGTTTGCACATCAGATGGGAAACATGTTTGTGTCTCTTGCAGCTAATCCACAGAGCAGATGGACTTGAGAATCAAAGTGCACTAAACTTTTTTGACCTATCTGAAAGTGAACACAAGATGGAGTTTGGCCTGTGCCACAGTATGTTCAGGTAGATGGGTGCTGATGGGGCAGGGTGGCAGTCAGCTGTACCCTAGAAAGAGTGAGCAATCATCCCAGTGTTTAGATGGAAGAATGGTTTAGTTATATCCACAAAAGAAGGAAAGAAGAATGGATTGAGTGATCAACTTTATATGGGCCACTCATCTCATGCAAAATGATTCTGAGCAGCATGCAACAGTCTAGTAAATAGTGTAAATAAGTGTAAATAAAGTGTAAGTGTAAATAAAGAAGGACAATCATTGCCTAAAACCTTTATACAACATTTATTAAAGGAATTAGAATTATTGGGTTCCCCAAGTCTGCAAGCATGACCAGATTTGAAAGACCTTCAGAAGATCAGGAGTGATGATGGCCACACAATGCAGCTCAGCAAGCAAAGGTATAATGAGATCTTCTAGAAACATAAGTGATCTCGCTAATACATTTTGCACTAGTTTCTGGATACTCTTCAAGGGAGGCCCAGATGGAGTGCATTGCAATAGTTCAACCAAGAGCATCTTCTCTCTTGGAATGTTGTGAAAGGCCCATCTAGACATAACTGCCACTTGATCCTCAGGATGGAGTGTGAGTCCAGGAGTACTCCAAATTTCTTACAGGATCTGCTTGTGGCAATGCAACTCTACCCAGTACCATAGATGGTGTAGTCCTAGAACTGGAAACCTACGAACCTGTTGTGGCCCATCAGCGGCCGGCTGAGCTTTTGGTGGAGTCTGACAGTGATGAACACTATGGGACTTCCCTGGAGGCTGAGGAAGACTCTGGGGGGTTCAGAGGCAGAGCAGGGACTAGAGAGGCCTGTTGGCCACCAGGTGGCATTTGAGTCAGGGAGCAGTGAGGAGGAACAGAGGGAGGCTGTTCCTGATATACATATGTGTAAGGCTGAGAGTAGGAGGGAGCAGCTTAGGAAAAAGGCTCACAGAAGGAAATAGGAACAGGTGGCTACTGATTGGTCCCTCCCGGAGAGCTTATAGGTGGGGTGACAGGAGGGGAATTTTGGAGGGAAAACAATAGTTTACTAATCCAGGCATAGAGAAAGATTGGGAGAATTCATGAGTTCAAGCCTTGTTTTCATAGAGTTAATTTTCTGTCGTGGTGGTTCTGGCCTTCATGGCCACCAAGCCAGGGAACAAGACAAGAAAACTCTTAGGAAAACCACTGACCAACTCCATTGTCTTAGGCTGTCCCCTGGTCCAAGCAGATCTTTGTGCCGTATGGTTGTTAACCTCTCCCCCATTTCCTAAATTGGATTTCTACTCCTTGGTAGCTTCAATGTTTTATGCTGTCCTTGCCTATCTGGGTCTTCTGGCCCTCATCAGTTTCACTGTGGCATTTATGGGCAGGAAATTTCCCGACAGTTTTAATGAAGCAAAGTTCATTACTTTTAGCATGCTGGTCTTATATCTATGGAAACAATTGTCTCTTTTCTCACAAAGTCAGCCAAGTTTAGCCAAGGGAAATCCTTTGAAAAAAACCAAAAACCAATGAAATTTGGGAGTTTCTGCAGCCGAAAAGTCCCCCCCCCCCGGCAAAGAATCGACATCAGTAACTACCAGCAGTTCCTTGCATTGATGTTTGCTGTCTCCCAGGTCAATAAGGATTTTCTTTTGTTCCCCAACATCAGCCTTGGCTTCCACATCTATGGACATTACCAGAGAGAGATATTTATTTCCTTAAACAGCCTCTCCATGCTCTCCTCACGAGGCCGAGTGGTTCCAGGTTACAAATGTGACCACCCGGACACTCTGCTGTCCGTCATTGGTGGTCTCAGTGCTAAGTCCTCAAGGCTGATGGCCTCCCTCTTCAGCATCTTTAAGGTCCCACAGGTAAGAGAACTCTCTTGCATACAGTATGGAATGGATAAAGATCAACACAGAGAAGCCAAAGATGAAACTTAAAATAGTTTTGGAGGGGGGGGAGAGATATAATGAATTTGTGAATCTTAATTTATTCTTTATTAAAGGGTGGTGATCATTTTAATGCCATTTATTCTCTGTATCAGGCTGTTGGTTTCTTCTCTTGTCTTCACAACCAATAAAAATGGCTAAGAAGGGAAGAAGATTAAGTTTGCCAGTCAAAGTGAGTCAGTCTGACTGTGAGGGCCATCAACCCCACAATGGTCACTACTAAAGTCAGCTTACAACTTTTACTTTGTCTTTGAAAAATAATCTCTTTTTCTCCAGCTCGGTGTTGGCTTTGAGTTCTCTCAGGGAGAGAGAAGAGTTTATCCTTCCTTTTTCCAGATAAATCCCAAGGAATTTCCTCAGTATGTGGGTTTAGTCCAGCTGCTCCTGTATTTCCAGTGGAACTGGATTGGGCTTTTGGCCCCTGAAGATGACAGGGGAGAACATTCATCTCAACTCTGATGCCACTGCTCCAGGAGAAGGAGATCTGCCTGGCCTTCACTCTAATGCTGGAAATGAATGATTTTGAAATCACTCTGAAGAAGTTTATGCTCAATGTCCTTACCTGGTCTAAAGCAGAAGTGTTTATTCTTTTTGCAGATTCAGCTGTTACTGCCTATTTAATATGTACGGTATATGTTTTTGAAGAATTCATCAAAGTATCATTTAGGAAAGTTTTTATCTTAACTTCCCATTGGAAATTTGGCCTGGAAAAATCTGAAGACATATCACTATTTATAAGCTTTTGAATGGGGTCTTGCATTGTAGGGACCACTCTGGGGATGTCTCTGAATTCAGCCAGTTCCTCCTGTCTTTAGACCCCTTGAAACCCCAAGGAGATGTCTTGCTCCCTCCATGGTGGGAAGATGTCTTTGACTGCAAGATTCAAAAATCAGGAAAGATTCCACCAAAGGGAGAAAAGCAATGCACAGGAAAGGAGACTCTGCTAAATTCTGCCCAATTACACTTTTGAAAGGAGCATGACAGGAGAAGTTACAACATCTACAATGCTGTTTATGCTCTGGCACATGCTTTAGATGCAATGTATGGATCCAGTAGTTGTACCAACTATGATGAGGCTTGGAAAGAGGATCTCAGATGTTCCAGTCATGGCAGGTAATTTATGTAGATTTTGACTCAGTGTACAGATAATTAGATCAGAAGCTCCCAATATGAATTTCTTCTGTTCCTGATTAAATATCTGCATACTCCCATACCAATTCATCTGAGACCCTGCCCTTTTCTTTAGTTTACAATTTCTTGTCCTACTCAGCTTGCTGTGTGAAAAAAACCTCTGATTAATAACGGATGGAAACTGACCAAGGAGAGAAGCAACCTACAACTAAGGGGAAATTTCTTAAGACATTTTTACCTTTAGAAGTTGTTGGTGCCCCGTTGCTGGAGTCATTGAAGAAGAGACAGGATAGCCGCTTGTCTAAAACTCTAGAGGGTCTGTTGATTGACCAGGGACTTGGACTAGAAGACCTCCAATGTCCCTTCCAATATTGTTTTTTCTGTTTCTATGACAACCACAGCCCAGAACAAGATTCGAAGTGGTCCTAATGGGTTCCTGGCCTGAAACTATAAAGCCATCTTCTCAAAATGCCCTTTATGTGATGATAGAATCCATGATGTCTTATTTGTAGCTCTAACCAAATACTTCAATATCTGAAGGCCTCCTTTCTTTCAGATTCTTGCCTATTTGAGCAGTGTGCAGTTTAACAATAGTGTTGGAGATGAAGTCTCCTTCTTAGAGGATGGAATGGGATCTGCTCATTATGATCTTCTCAATTGGGTTGTCTACCCCAATCTATCTCTTGTCCCCATAAAAGTTGGGCAAGTAACTCCTAAGGCTTCTCAAGGTCAAGATTTCACCATTAACTCTGATGGAATCACCTGGGCCACAAAGGTGAGCTGAATGGAAATGCTGTCAGTTCAGGGAAAGATTCATTCTCATCCTGAGGTGCAGAAAACCTTTCTAACTTGAAAAATAATTCAGTCAGAAATCATTGCAGTCATTTGGTGAAAAAATTGCTTTGCGTGTAACACATTTGAGGCAGAGGTGGGATTCAGCAGGTTCGGTCCAGTTTGGAGAACTGGTAGCAGAAATTTCGAGTAGTTTGGATAACCGGTAAGTACCACCTCTGACTAGCCCTGCATCCATCTATTCTCTGCCTCCGAGTACCAGCTGATTAGGAGGGAATGGGGATTTTGCAGTATCCTTCCCCTGCCACACCCACCAAGCCACGCTCACCAAGCCAAACAAGCCCATGCCCACAGAACCAGTAGTAAAAAATTCTGAATCCCACCATTGGTTTGAGGTTTCATGTATGCCATTCCACAAAGAGTTAGGCTTGGGAACGACATCTGCTTGAAACACAGGATGCAATTATAGCAAGTAACAGTGATTTACATGGACCATTGATGCTCATTTGTATCCTCATGGTTCTTTCGTTTAGAAATGCTCTAGTCCCATCACAAGCCTTCTTTTGAAAGCTGAGATTCCAGATCCAAACTCCCACATCCATCGGCGTGTCAGGAATGATCCTGACCTGATTAGGATCAGGATTGTTCTTGATTTCTGAAAGACAGTGGCAATATATCTCTTTTGAACAGATTCTGAATATAGAAGTAGGAATAAGGGAAATAAATAGGAATGGAGAAAAGAATGGATGCAGCAGGTTCATTGCTTAGGTCATCTCAAGTATTTTTTTTTTCTCTTTCAGAAGGTGCCCTTTGCCAGGTGTGGCATGAAGAGGTGCCATGTAGGAGAGAGGAGAAGAGTTCCAGAGGGCGAGCAGGTTTGCTGCTACCACTGTGATGCTTGTCCAGAAGGGACATTTTCTAATCAGACAGGTAGAGCAAACTTCAAATGTTAATCTTCCGGGATCAAAGAAGACATTGATTAAGGGTTTTTTTTATTATTGTTATCATTTTTTATAAGATTGATATGAAATCATCTATCTAGGCCTGTTTGATAGAGCAGGAGGGGGCAAAAACATCTGAATGAACATTTTTGAAATACAAAGCAGTGTGTCAGGCCTGGAAGCCACCTTTTACATTTGGCCTTCAAGCCTTCCACATATTCCACTGTGGGAAACTGGGAGGAAAGATTGTATGGTGCATGGGAGATATATAGTCAAAATAAGATTCTTTCTCATAGAGTCAAGGTCATCTTGCACCTGCACCTGGTTGATATGATTGGGAGGAAACTTCTCTTGGAATAGTGTCTGATTGGACCATGTGATGGACATGTGGGTGCTGGACAGGGAACTTGAACTTTCACTTGAGTGTGGAAAACCTGGAAATTTTCACATTTGGGTTTTTCCCGATGTGCCAATATGACATCTCTAATGCATTGGAATTTTGAGGAAACTCGGGCCTCTGAGTTTTATTTTGTTGGGGGTATTACATGGAACCCTAACACAGAGAGGTTAAGGCAAGATAATATACACACACAAACAAAACAGCAGCATTCCTGAATAACCAGAACTGTCATTCTTCTTAGTGTTCCATTATAAAATTAAAAAAAAAACAAAAAACAGGCAGGTACCTCAGACTGAAAGCCATATTACTCGTGGAGGTCCACAGTGAATGGATAGCTGGAATTGAACAAAACCTTGTTTCTGGCTAATCTATCTCCTTGACCATCATTAATGAAGAATGATTTGCTCTTTTCAATGCCCCATAAATTGCACATGGGTTCTTTCACCATTCCCTTTGCGGATAGGCCAACAGCAGAAAGTCACCACCTGTATCACCTTTGTGGGAGGGATAATGTGCATGGTAGTTGCTCAAGAAATCCTTAGACAAAGACTTTTTTTCCAGATGCAGCTCAATGTGAACCCTGCCCAGAAGACCAATTTCCCAATAATGACAAGGACCAATGCATTGACAAGAAGATCCACTTCCTTGCCTATCAAGACACCTTAGGATATATTTTCGTTTTTCTTGCTCTCTTTTTCTCTGTGATCACTTCTGCAGTCCTGGTGATTTTCTGTAAACATCATGACACACCGATTGTGAAGGCCAACAACCGAGATCTCACCTACATCCTCTTGGTCTCCCTCTTGCTCTGCTTCCTTTGTTCCTTTCTTTTCATTGGTCAACCAGGGAAGGTCACCTGTCTCTTCCAACAAGCTGCCTTCGCCATTCTCTTTTCTCTTGCAGTTTCCTCTGTGTTGGCAAAAACTGTCATGGTGGTTCTGGCCTTCATGGCCACCAAGCCAGGGAACAGGACAAGGAAACTCTTAGGAAAACCACTGACAAACTTCATTGTCATAGCCTGTCCTCTGGTCCAAGCACTTTTTTGTGCAACCTGGCTGATAACCTCTCCTCCATTTCCTAATTTGGACTTCCACTCCTTGTTTGGAGAAATCATCTTAGAATGTAAAGAAGGCTCAACTATAATGTTTTACACTGTCCTTGGCTATCTGGGTTTTTTGGCCCTTGTCAGTTTCACTATGGCCTTTTTGGCTAGGAAATTGCCTGACAGCTTTAACGAAGCCAAATTCATTACTTTTAGCATGCTGGTCTTTTGCAGTGTTTGGTTCACCTTCCTCCCCACCTATCTGAGCACCAAAGTGAAGTCCATGGTGGCCATGGAGATCTTCTCCATCCTGGCCTCTGGGGCCGCTCTCTTGGCTTGTATCTTTTCCCCCAAATACTACATTATTCTACTGAGGCCGGATCTGAATTGTAAAGAAAATATAGTAAGGAACAAGAATTTCTAACTAATGCAAGGAATTGGTTCATTTATGTTTTTGAAGCATATTTAGAATGTGATAAAATTTCTAAAATATGATGACATGAAGGACAAATGTTTCCATTAAAAAGTTTCTATCAAGTGCTGTAACTAGTTGCAATATACTTGTGGCCAACAAGAATCACTCAGCCTTTTTTAATTGTATACTTTCTTATTTTATCTGGCCTCCAGAAAACCTCTTCCTTGTTGTTAACAATAAAGAAATCTCAAAAAGGAGTAATAGGCTGTGACTAAAAAGGAGCTTCTTTTAGCTAATAAACATAATAATCCTAGAAAGTGATTAAGAAATGAAAAGTGTGACTTAGTGTCTATTTGAAAAACAAATTCCAAAATGGCTGCTTTTTCAACAATGAAGTGAGCGGTGCTCTGACTGCTTCAAAGCACAGCTCCTGAGGCTTCCTGCAGACCTCTGCTATATGGAGGGTCATGTGAGGTGATTCTAGGACTCTCCGTAATGCAGGAGAATCATAATAAAATGAAGGAATGCCTGTTCCTTTCTTTAGTAAGTTGAAAACACCATAATCCAGAGAAAATCCCCTCAGGGAATCTCTCTCATCTAGTCATCAGTCAGGCATCTTCACTGGAAGTCCTACTTTCCTAATGCAATCTGCACAGCTGTGCAGAAAGCCCAGAAGCCTTGGAGGTCTTCAAAAAATAAATCCACAAAGGGTAATGAGGTTGGGGAAGAGACCCAACTCTTGTGGAATCTTGGGGAGGAGTAAGAGTCTTGTAGGTACCTAGTATTTGGGAGGGAAAGGCCCAGCAGACAATGCAAGTTCAAAAGATATATGGTTCAAAAGGGGTATTCCATGGGGGACAGGAAGCAGAAAACAGAGTGACTCGGGGTGAGGGAGGCCTTGGGAGGCCTGGAAATCTTAGTTTTCTCTTTATTTATTTTCTGTCCTGCCACTTCTCCATTTTCTTCTTTTTTTTTTAATTTAGATCCTGTTTCTTGTGGATCTTCCAAAATAAAAGCTAAATCATCTGCAAACGCCTGTAGTTTATACTTTTCCTTTTTTATTTCCATACTTTTTATCTCTGTATCTTGTCTGATGTTTCTATTTAATACTTCCAGTGTCAATACAAATAATAGCGGAGACAAGGAGCATCCTGGTCTTGTGCCTTTCTTCATACTAACCTTCTCAGTTATATCTATATATATATATCGTCACTTATAAAGCCCTTCATGGTATTGGACCTGGGTACTTGAGAGACCGCCTGCTGCCAATTACCTCCAACAGACCTATTAGATCCCACAGATTAGGCCTCCTCCGAATTCCATCTACTGGCCAATGCCGGTTGGCTACCACCCGGAGGAGGGCCTTCTCTGTGGCTGTTCCGGCCCTCTGGAACGAGCTCCCCGTGGAGATTCGGACCCTCACCACCCTTCAGGCTTTCCGCAAAAACCCTTAAAACCTGGTTGTTCCAACAGGCCTGGGGCTGATGAGTTCCCCGCCCCCACTCGAATTGTATGGTCGTTGAGTGTTTTTTAAATTGTTGTAGTTGCTTGTCCGTTGTTTTTCCTCCTGTTTGTATCCCCCCCCTTACTTTGGTTTGTGAGCCGCCCTGAGTCCCTCTGGGAATAGGGCGGCATAGAAATGCAATAAATCAAATCAAATCAAATCAAATCAAATATCTCCATTTGCCATCACCTTTGCAGGTTGCTTGTAATATATCACCTTAATCATATTAATAAATCTCTCCCCAAAGTCCATGCCTTTTAATTGTAAAATTCTGAATCTTGTGGTGATACTGATATTGTAATGATCAAGCACTCTAGTATACAGCTCTCCCAGGACCTGGCTAGACTTGCTGATTTTGGAATCAATTTCTTTCTCCAAATAGCCATCAGTCAAGTTGATGCTTCTCAAGTGTTTGAAGCTGTTTGCATTGGTCAGATAGTTGTCAACAACAGTGATTTTGGGTCTGCAGGGTTGATACTTAGTAAGGGCTATGACAAAGCTAAGAGCAAAGCAACTCCTCTTCAGCAGCCGACACCCAAATAACCATGGATTAGCACCAGACAAACAAACAATAAATAATATCCTGATCAAGGAACTACCAAGGGGGAAAAAATGATACCTCCATCAATATTGACAAGAAAGCTACTGGATACAAACAGGGAGCAATCCCCACATTCGCTAGCATTTGAAATGTCTGCAAGCAAACAGCCAAGCTATAGGACACCAAGGACTCCATAATACATAGATGACAGAGTGAAAATAAAAATATTAATTGATTAATTAATTAATTAATTAATTAAATGATATGCCACTATCTCACTCTACAAAGCAACTGGGTGGCTACAGTTAAAATCATAAATATTAATATTAAAACATTAAATATTGAGACAGGGAGCAAAATTGATACAATGACACCATCTTCTTTGTCAATCCAACAGCAACCTCCCACTCAGGACACCAGGCTAACTGCCTAAGCCATTTTCTAATAACCTTCTTGAAGACCAGAAGGGAAGGGATTGACAAACCTAAATACAGAAGCAGCTGGACTAAAGCCACATACTGAGAAAATTTAGAATGTTATATTTTTAAAAAAATGTTAACAAGTTGGAGGAACTTGTCCATGAAAGAATTCCTTCTCAAGTCCTGCAACTGTAGGAGCCGAGGTGGCACAGTGGTTAAATGCAGCACTGCAGGCTACTTCAGCTGACTGCAGTTCTGCAGTTCGGCTGTTCAAATCTCACCGGCTCAGGGTTGATTCAGCCTTCTATCCTTCCGAGGTGGGTAAAATGAGGACCCTGGATTGTTGGGGGCAATATGCTGACTCTGTAAACCGCTTAGAGAGGGCTGAAAGCCCTATGAAGCGGTATATAAGTCTAACTGCTATTGCTATTGCTATTGGTTACAATTTACTTATGGTCTGCAACTATCATCCAGTCTTTGTTTATCATGTTTCCAAAGGGTCCAAAGTGATGTTCATTGCCCTGATTTGATGGAAATCCTGTTCTTAAAGATGTGTTTTTTATTACAAGGAGGAAATTTTCTCATTTTATTCCTTTTAATTTAATTTATTTATTAAGTTAGTATTTTTAATGGAAGGGTTCAGCATTAGTGTTTTTAAGCAAATAGGGTTGTTTCTTAGATATCTGAAGCTTTATAGAATTGCCAACCACTATTCCATTATTTTTGATATGGTAGAGTTTAAACCGCCCTCACATCCAGATCTGCTATACTTCCTCCTCAATGTCAGGAAGACTTTTCCTGAGATGGATGAGCAAAGTATGTCATACTGTAAGCAATAGTTTATCATATTTTGTGACATTTCATCTCTTTGGCTTTCTTGGTAAACCATGGTGCTCTACAAGATCTGCATGGATAGAGAGTCTCCAGAGGAATAATTCGACCCATGCCCAGGATCACAATCTAATTTCTTTAATGAGTATCTGTTTTTAGCAAGATCATTCAGGGTATTACTGTAATCTCAGTTTCCTAACGAAAGTCAGGAGGCATCTGTCAATCACCCAGTCCTGGGACATGTACTTTTTAAAAGATGATAACCAGCACCTTGAATGGTGTCTTGGAAGAACCTGGGAGCCACTGCAGCTCATGCAACAGAAGTTTGTCTCTGGGTGAGCCTACAAATGTCCAATATTGTAAGCACCGCTTCATTTTGGACCAGCTGCAGCTTTCAAGAGGTCTTCAAGGGTAGCTCCAATGCAAGAACATTGCAGTAGTCCAAATGGGAAGTGACCGAGGCACAACTGACTTTGAGCAGAACCACCACTCCTGGGAAGTGCACAATTGGTGTATTGATGATAGAATCTCCATTTCCATCAGATGGACTCTCATCTGAGAAGTAGAAACATAGGGTGTGTGTGTGCAAATCGGCCCATAGAATAGCAAACTCTGGTTTTCCATAAGCTTTAACCAAATGTCTTCGGCAATGTAACTGATTCATTCTTTTATTAAGAGAAAACTTGTTTGTCTCAGATAGTAACATTAGAAAGGTGGGAATTAACTAGATATTTTTTCATTATGAATAGGTACGCTTATATCATCTAATACTTATACATATATGATTTTACCCCCTCTTTTCTGAAATGGATAAATATGAGAGCATCCTTTTCCCTTTTGGAGTTATTCCTACTATTCTCAGGACAGGAGTTGTCCAGATTACATCCATAACAATAAAAACTGCCATGAGATTTGGTTATTGGTTTTTGGTCCTGCATTTCATTCACAGTGGTTTTGGGAGGGAGGGAGGGAGGGGGCTTGAAGTATAGGGACACGTTCTTCCAGATGTACCCTGAAGTTGGTGGATTTGGTTCAATCTGTCCCTCCAACCAACCAACGTTGAATGGAACCACCTTCAGATGAAGGAGAGAAACACATAACAGGATGCACATATTCTCTGTTTGCTCCAGTGTCTCATTTCATCCCGCCATGTGGTTACAAATAAGCTACTTTTTCCATCCAAGCATTGCTCACAATTACAAGAGTATAACTGATTCCCATGTGTCATCAAACCCCATTAGCTCTCATACTAACTGACCAACTATGGCCCAGGCCAAACTCCAACTTGTATGTAGGAGGTCACTTTCATGGGGGTCAAATTTACAACTGCAGCATGACTCCATCTGCTCTCTGCATTACAAGAAACACAAATATATTTTTTTCCTTTCTGGTGAATGAGAAGCTATTGCTACATGGGAAGAACAATTTCTTTTTCTTGCAATTATCAGAAGTACAGTAATTCTTAGTGTATCCCATGTGGATTTCTAGATACAAAAACTTCCAAGCTGTAATAAATATCTCTGAGATTTGCAGAGGGGGGAGAACATCTCTCTATAGCCTGTCTTGCAAAGACCTAACTCCTGGATTTGAAGAGACTCATATCCCTTTGTTTCCTCTATGGTCACAGTCAAACACAGGTAAGAGGGAGCATTGTTGATGTAAATTTGTCTTGGTGCCATCCAGGTGGCACAGGTGGTGTCTGATCTGCTAAAGTTCCAGTGAGATTTTAGGAGCAACCTTCAAATCAGTTTCTGCATAAACCTTGATTTCTGTTCTAGGAGGGAAGGTGATTAAGACTGACCAGGCAGGAGCCATGCTACTGCTGATGCTCTTCTGGCTTCTGGCTCCAACTACAGCAAAGAGGCTGCAAACCATATGTGTGCTCACGGATTATATCGAGGTGGATAAAGCTACTATAGGCCTGGTGATCTCATTATTGGTGGGAATTTGCCCTTAGGAACCTTTTCAAAGTCTCCTGTCTTTGAATTTAATAGAATGGGTCATCTTTTCGAGACTTTGTAAGTTTCTGCTGAAGGAGAAACATGCATATAAATTGTTTATTTGCTTTAAGTTCTTAGATTCCTATCAGAAATCTTTCTTCTAGTGCTTTGAACTTTCCTGGTGTCATGCACATTTTGTGCTTTTCTAAATAAATTAGCAAGCTCTTACAATAGGCTGGAATTCTCAATCTCTACACTGAAAATTGATATAATGGAACACCCCCACCCAGTAGTCCTATGCTCAGAAATCCTTACCACACCTGAAGAAGCTGCTCCAAGAGAGACCTTAAATAATTACAATGAAAGGGGAGAAGTTGGAAAGGATTTTTGCCACTGCAGCAAAGTGAATATGGCAGGGATGATAGAGAGTATAAAAGAGGCCATGATATCTATGGAAAGGCTTCTCTCACAAAGACATCCAAGGGAAATCATTTGAAAAAAAACACAAACTCAATGAAATTTGGGAGTTTCTGCTGCCCAAAAGTCTCCCCCACCAAAAGAATGAAGCAAATTCTATAGCCATTCACAAGCTTTCCTGTAATGTTCTCCAATGTTTTTCTCACTACAGATTCAACAACGGTTACTACCAGCAATTCCTTGCATTGATGTTTGCTGTCTCCCAGATCAATAAAGATGTTCTTCTGCTCCCCAACATCACCCTTGGCTTCCACATCTATGGCCATTTCCAGAGGGAGATTGATATTTAATAAGACAGGAAATGTTACTGTGGGTGTAATAGGGGTGGTAGACAGAAAATTATCATTTAGTAAAGTTTGTATCTTTACTTCCCATTGGAAACTTGGCTTTGAACAATTTGGAAGAATATTGGAAGTTGTAAAGCCTTACCATGGGGTCCTGCATTTTAGGGACCACTCTGGGGATGTCTCAGAATTCAGTCACTTCCTCCTGTCTTTAGACCCCCTGAGCCCCCAAGGAGATGTATTTCTCCCTCCATGGTGGGAAAGAGTTTTTGGCTGCAAGATCCATAAATCAGGAAAGTTCTTTCCATATTGGGAACAACGATGTACAGGAAAAGAGAATCTGCAGAATCTACCCAATTACATTTTTGAAAGGAGCATGACAGGAGAAAGTTACAATATCTACAATGCTGTTTATGCTCTGGCACACGCTTTGCATGCAATGCATGGAACCAGAGCCCAACCATGATGAGACTTAGAAAGAGGATCTCAAATATCCAGTCATGGCAGGTAATTTCTGTGACTTTTTACTTGGTTCGGAAGCTCCCCATATGAATTTCTTGTTACTGATTAAATTTCTTTGTGCTCCCATACCAATTCATCTGAGATTCTGCCCTTTTTTAAGTTTACCATTTGTTTTGCTACTCGACTTGCTGTGTGAAACAGCTTCTGATGAATAATTGATGGAAACTAACCAAGGAGAGAAACAACCTAGAACTAAGGGGAAATTTCTTAAGGAACAGTTCACCTTTAGAAGTCTTGGCTGCCCCATTGCTGGATCAGTCAGGATATCAATCTGTCTCAAACTGTAGAGGGTCTGTTGCTTGAGTGTGGGGGGGACGTTGGATGAGAAGACCTCCAATGTCTCTTCCAATACTGTGATTCTGTTTCTATGACAACCATAGCACAGAGCAAAATGTCCTAATGGGTTCCTAGTGTGAAATTAATCAGAATTTTCTGCATCAAATGCTACAATGTTGGACCTCTCTGAATAGTGAAGTGACCAACCAGGTCAGATGCTTCCTTCCACATGGGCCAGTTGATCAAAGCTGATTCCTGCCTTCTGCTGCCTTTGATAATGAGCTAGAGAAAATCAATGGAATTTTCCGTGGTTCTGATAGAAATTATTTATTCATTTCAAATATTCATTTATCAATTAAGAAGAACTTGGGCCAAAGTAACTAATGGAAAGTGCATGTAATCAAGTTTCACAAGAGGAAAATCCTAAAATTACCATATTTTTCAGAGTATAAGATGCACCAAGGTTTTGAAGAGGCAAATTTTTTAAAAAGTAGGTAGGTAGATAGAGGGATACAGAGTGAGAGAAAGAGAGAGAAATACAGTATGTAGGTAGGGAGAGAGAGAGTGTGTGTAGGTAGGAAGGTAGATAGGTAGGTAGAGGGATAGAGAGAGAGAAAGAGAAAGAGAGAGAGAGAGAGAAATACAGTAGGTAGGTAAGGAGAGAGAGTAGGTAGGTAGGTAGGTAGATGTTTCCAGGTGTATTTATCCATGTGCTAGAGAAGGAAATCACTGACAATCTACAGCGCCTAAGATTTTGTTTCTGTTGGCACAGCACTTGATCAATGTAATTCTCATCAATCAGTTAAAGAGCTTTCCGAAAGGGGGAAAAAGTTTTGTTACTCTGTGAAAATGGGCCCATTCCCCCTCAAAGGCATGAATAGCCTTGGGGGGGGGGGGCTTGTAGAGTGCTCCAGGGGGGGCAAAACTGAGCAAAAAGCGCCCTGTTTTTCGTGAAAATGGGCCTGTTTTTTTTGTCAAAAAATGTAGCCATAGCGTTATGGAGGCTTGTAGAGTGCTTCTGGGGAGGGGGGGGCAAAACACGGGCTGTTTTTTGCTCATCTCTGCTGTCCCCAGCCCTCAGGAGTTCTCCGATAGCCTCCATAAGGGTATGCACGGCCATTTGGGTGAAGGGGGCGGGACTTCAGGAGGCAAAAAATGCTGTATGCAGTGTATAATAACCCAGATTTTCAGCCTCTTTTTTGAGGAAAAAAGGTGCATCTTATACCCCCCCAAATATGGTAAATTTAAACCGTGGAACTAAAATTCATGTGTTTTGGTGAAATTGGAGTAGAAAACCATGCCCAATGATAAAATGGAAATGTTTAGTTTCAGAGTTAATTATTTGGTGTTACACAATTCTTTGAATCACCACCAAGAGATGGAACTAGCTTCTCAAATATAAACCCATCTTCTCAAGATGCCCTTTATGTGATGATAGAAGCCATGAAGTGTCATGTGTAGCTTAAGGTGACCAGATTTTCAGATTGGTAAAGAGGGACACCTTTGACCGGGGCGGGGGGGGGGGGCTTGATTAAAAATTTTATACGGAGCAACAAAAATTTTCATATAACGCAAAAATAGTATTGTGATTTTTTTTATTTCAACATAACTACAATTTAAAAATATAAATTGTAACTCTTGCCAAACATCAATATTTTGATCACGTGACCATGAGGATGCTGCAACGGTCGCTAAGTGTGAAAATGGTCGCTAAGTGTGAAAAATGGTCATCAGTCACTTTTTTCAATGCCATTGTAACTTTGGTCACTATACCACCTTTCTTGCCACAGTTCTTAAGTGAATAACTGCTGTGTAACTTGCATGTGTGAGGATGACATATAGAACTTCTTGTACCTTTGCAAACTATTCTAACTGCTGAATCATACCCAAAAATTAGGTAATAGCAATACATTTTGATCCTATGTCCAGCAGGTTCTGATTGAGTAAAAAATACACACTCTTTCAAAACTACAATAAACACATCACTCTATAAATAAGATGTGAAACCACGTGGAGCAAATATGTGTTTGTTAGCATATCAATCCCCTCCTCCTTAAATTAATACATGGATGTGGAATATAGTATGGTATAGATGTCACAAATCATGGTGGGGAAACTTTTTCTTATGGAATGCCACTGAAAAACAGGAAAGACAATAACAAAAGATATGTGATATAATAGATATGAGGCGATCCATGTAAGTGGATGAGTTTGCAACATTTGTATCTTTCTATAATTAATTACTGGTAAATACATTTTTAATTTAACACTGATTTAATTTCACTGGTTCTGGATTGATATAATTCCAAGCAACATGCTTCTTGGTTTAAACCAAATGATAACTGCAATTGTGTTTAACAAAGCTTGGAGAACAGCTGATATAATTTTCTTTTCAAGAAGCAAGTTACCGTCCTTTCCCTTATTACGTAAAGATATGAGGTGGTTTGATTGGAATATTAAACTATGGAGGTGGTCTTTTTTGTACTATATTTCATCTTTTTGTACTATATTCTCCTTGTCCATGGCTATTGTGATTAATACCATCTCTACCATTTGTGCCGAGTATCTGAACAATATTTTCAAAATTAAATCACCCTGTGTTTCAGCAGTTTAGAAAAGGAGGAAGAAAAACTTGAAGCAGGGCCCAAAGAGTACTACCTCAATTTGAGGGAATACATTTTCCAGGAAAGAAGTCTATGTGCCAAATATTGCAAATTAAAAAAAGGTTATGTGACCATCTTCAAAGAAGTACTGAGTATGTATACTTTATTTTCATAAGAAATTAATTTACTTCTTTTTCAATCATAGGAGTGAGGGCTATGATAATCTCCTATTCCCAAAACAAGGTTTATAATGGCAAAGAAAAGAGCAAATGCCTCTTTTATATAATACTGTTTCCAGGAGAAATCAATCAAACAACTAAGTAACAAATTTTAACAAGTAAAAGTTTACTTGCCAAATAAGAAATGTTCCAAGTGGATTGCCAATATCAACTGTTTCTAGCAGCAAGTTTTGTTTTCCAATGCAGGATGGCCAGTTCTGTCCCTTCCATTGTTTGGGAAAAGATTGCTTACTACCTACATTCAGATGTATTCTAAAATTATACCACAGCAAGCTAAAATGCCCATAAAATGACTGCAAGCTTTAAAGAAGGCCTTGCTATGTAGAATATCCTGGCATAATCTTAGCTATGGCAATATTTAAATTACATGAGTGTAAACAGATTACAAGTGGTCCTTAACTTACAATAGTTCATTTAGTGACTGTTCAAACTTACAATGGCACTGAAAATGACTTATGACTATTTTTCACACTTATGACCTTTGTAGCATCCCCATGATTATGTGATCAAAATTCAGATGCTTGGCAACTGGTTCATACTTATGACTGTTAGAAGTTGTTGTGGCTTGTATGTCTAATAAATGGCGTTTACAATAACTGTAAAGTAGAATATCCAGTTTACTGATCTTATAAATCAACATTAATGTTTTAATGCAAGCGAAAGCCTAGGAATCTGAATCAGAAAGTGATTCAAGGCTTTGAAACTTGGAAAGCACATGGCACAGAATGGTACAGAAACAAGCTGCAACTAGTTCACAGAATCACAACTGTGAGTGCATCCTTTAGTTAGAACAGAAGCACATAAAACCACTTGTATATTTTCAGACCAAAAAATGAAGATTGATCAGATTTTTTGCATCCTCAGTTCCATGTAATTTTCCTTCAGAAATCAGTACTGCTTTCTACCCTATTGTTACAAGTACATCCCCATTTAAATGAAACTGAAAAAGTTCCAGGACAGCAGAAATAATGTACAACAAAATGGATTTTATTTATGAAAGGAAACCAGTTTACAATGTGAATCTCAAGTGAGAGCCATTTAAAAAAAAGAGAGTACAGCTGATACCTACAGATATTGAAATGGAGAGCAGCAAATTCCACTAATTTAGAATCATAATTAAAATAATCCATGGAGTACTATGAATTATATGCATATTCTATGTTCCATGTTCTATCACACACACACACACACACACACACACATACACACACACACACATCCCGCCCTCCCAACTTCCAAGTAGAAAAAGAAATCTTACAGAATTATTCAAAAAATAATTTTAAAGAGAAAACATGTCTTCACCTCATCCGGAGATTCCTTCTCCCCCCCCCCACCCCTGCTTCTCACTGCCTCGAGAAACAGAGCAAACATTCCAACCTCTCCCGAAGGCGGTGACGTCACAAACCCACTCCGTTCCCTCGCACCCACTGTCCCTTCCAGGCAGACCCGCGGGCCTCACCAAGCAGCCGGGAAATATATTGCTCAGCTGATTCGTCAGTCACCCTGCGCACATCAAAACAAGCGTGTTGGGCAGGAAGGGAAGGCTTCTGGCGGCTCCCGGGTGGCGATCCCACTGCCATCCGCTCGCGGCAATCGAAACTTGGCAAATGAAACCATGAGGTCTCCATTCAAAACACACGCACACACACACACGCACACACAGACACACACCACACACACACAAACACAGCCAGCTCCTTGTTAAAGGAAATTCTTTGCATTCTTTCAAAGTATTCAGATGCTGCCAAACTAGATCAAATTTAAAAGTAAGAAGAAACTTCCCGACAGTGACAACGATTAACCAGAGCAACAGCTTTTCCCCGGAAGTTGTGAGTGCTCCGATACTGGAAGTTTTAAAGAATAAACTGGACAGCCATTGGTCAAAAATGGTATATCGTTTCCTACCTGAGCAGGGAGCGGAGGGTTGGACTAGAAGACCTCCAAGGGCAAGACCCCTTCCAGCTCTGGTTATTCTATGTTCCATGTTCTATCTCACACACACACACATACACACACACACACACACACAAATCCCGCCCTCCCAACTTCCAAGTAGAAAAAGAAATCTTACAGAATTATTCAAAAAATAATTTTAAAGAGAAAACATGTCTTCACCTCATCCGGAGATTCCTTCCCCCCCCCCCCACTTCTCACCACCTCGAGAAACAGAGCAAACATTCCAACCTCTCCCGAAGGCGGTGACGTCACAAACCCACTCCGTTCCTTTGCGCCCGCTGTCCCTTCCAGGCAGACCCGCAAGCCTCACCAAGCAGCTGGGAAATATATCACTCAGATGATTCGTCAGTCGCCCCGCGCTCGTCAAAACAAGCATGTTGAGCAGGAAGGGAAGGCTTATGGTGGCTCCTGGGCGGCGATCCCACTGCCATCCACTCACAGCTTTCTTTGGACGCCCAAAGCCTTCCAGCCCACCCAGGGTGAGTCAGCTGCGGTGCAGCCGGTGGTGGGCAGGAAGGTTTTTGGGCAGCTCCTGGGTGGCAGGTGTCTGGACGGGAAGAGCCGGCAGCATCTTCGCTGCGGAGAGGAGGCGCAGCAGCGCCAGCAGCCAGGCAGCCTCCATCAGGCAGATGGAGATTAGAAGCAGGGCGGCTGCTGGGGCTTCGTCTGCTCCTAGCTCCCACGCCACTTGTTGGCTGCCCTTCGTTGCCCTTGCATTGCAGATGGCCGGGATGCAGGTATTTGCAGAGGATCTGGAACCTTTAAAAAAAAACGAGCGATTGGGCGGGATTTTTTTTTTTAAAAAAAATGCCGGATACCTTAAATGCTCGCACGTGTGTGCAATGCAGCTAGGTGCGGGGAGCTCTGGGTCGTGCACGCTTGGGAGGACCCAGGCATGGAGGGGCAACGGAAGTGGCAGCCACCATGGACGGGGAGGAGGAGGAGGTGGAGGAAGAAGAAGAGGTCAAGGAGGAAGCGGTGGCCGAGCCGAATCCTTTTGAGATGGGACGGGCGCGACCTGGGAGACACAGGGAAACTCTGCAAAGGGGGAGAAGGAGAGGAGGGCCGTCTCCTCCCCCCAGCGCCTCCCAATTCCCACCGGTACCGTTACTCACCAGTTAAGCATCAAGCAAAAGACGAAATGAAATGGAGACTTGCGCGGCGTGCTAAGCTAAGCGGACTCCAGCCAATCAGTGAGCTGGCTGGGATGGAAAACTTTAAGCACGTCGTGTGCTTAAAGTTTTCCATCCCAGCCAGCTCACTGATTGGCTGGAGTCCAGGCCAATCAGTGAGCGGCAGGCTGGGCTGGCTTAGATTTTTAGTGTAGAAGAATGGAACGAGCTAGCAGCTGATGGGCGGGGGGAGCGAGAGAGCTCCAAGCGACAAAATAAAGCAGGGTTTTTGGAGAACGGCCCGGGACGCGGGAAAAATTATGGAAAGGTGTGCCTGTCCCGCCAGATGCAGGACGTCTGGTCACCCTAGTGTAGCTATAACCAAATACTTCAATATCTGAAGGTCTCCTTTCTTTCAGATTCTTCCCTATTTGAGCAAAATGCAGTTCAACAACAGTGCTGGAGATGAAATCTCCTTCTCAGAGGATGGACTGGGATCTGCTCGCTATGATCTTCTCAATTGGCGTTTCCTCCCCAATCTATCTTTTGTCCCCATGAAGGTTGGGCAAGTCAATCCTGAGGCTCCCCAAGGCCAGGATTTTACCATTAACTCTGATGGAATCGTCTGGGCCTCAAAGGTGAGCTAAATGGAAATGTTCAGAGTTCAGAGAAATATTCAGACTCTTCCTGATATTCACAAAAATTTTCTAAGTTGAAAAATAACCAGTTGAGTCAGAAATTATTGCAGTCATTTGGAGAGAAATCTGCTTTGCTCTAACACCTTTGAGGCAGTGGTGGGATTCAATTCTTTTAACAACCGGTTCTGTGGGCGTGGCTTGGGGCATGTCTATGTGGTCAAGTGACTGGTTGGGAGTGGCTAAGTGGTCATGTGACTGGGTGGGCGTGGCATGTGAAATGAGTGACACGGTTAAGAATGCTGTGATGACCATAAGTGTCAGGACCGGTTGTAAATGCAAAGACCGGTCATAAGTACAAGGATCGGTCATAATTTACTTTTTTTCAGCCCTCTGAATAGTCCCTATGTGTATGGAAATAAAACTCAGCTAGTCTTTGACTCACAACCACAACTCAGCCCAAAATTCCTGTTGCTTATGTGAGATGTTTCTTCAAAGTGAGTTTTGCCCCTGTTTACGAGCTATCTTGTCACCTTGGTGAAGTGAAGCACAGCAGTTGTGAAATGAGTGACATGGTTTTTAAAAATGCTGTGATGGTCATAAATGTGAGGACTGGTCATAAGTGCTAGGACCAGTCATAAGTCACTTTTTTCTGACACTTCAAATAACCCTTATGTGTAGGGTGATGAAGTAGGGTTGTGTTTAACCGTATGTCCTGAAACACCCCCAAAAAACTTTATTTGGGAAGAGAAGAAATATCTGAATTTCAATTATTTTAAAATATTGCAGGCAGATTTTCTCCCCTGAACCAATTTCCACCTCTCAAATGGACTCTGTCTAAAGGGGGGTGGGCATGGGGGTGGGAGAGGCCCAGCTGTCCTGACACCAGGTCAGCCTGTATAAGCTCCAGTTTCCTCCCCTTTCCTTATTTTGACAGATGAACAAAAGGACCTTGTAGGTCATCTAGTCCAACCCCTGCCCTGCCCAAGCAGGAGACCCTACACCATTTCTGACCAATGGCAGTCCAGTCTCTTCTTGAAAGCCTCCAGTGAAGAAGCTCCCACAACGTCTGAAGGCAACTTCTGTTCCATGGGTGGATTGCTCTCCCTGTCAGAGCAGGGGGGGGGAGTCACACAGTCCCTGGACAGAGCAATTTACCAAAATTAAGGGAGCAGCCGGTGAAGACTGGCAAATGAAGAAAGCGGGTGAGAAAGAGCAGAGATCAGTCATATTCAGTTACTTTGAAGAGTGTCTGACACTATAGTTGTTTGAAAAATGTTACGGAAGAGGAACAAGTTTCACCAGACAAGACTGAGCTGAAAGTGGATTTGAAAGTGACAGTCTTTAAAAAAAGATGTTACACTGTATATAAAAGAATGGCTGATATTTTAATAATTACAATTAATTAATTGAAAAATAAACACTTAAAATGGAAATACAATTAACAAACCAAGAGGGTTTGTTATTTTGTGCCAGGATTGGTACAAAAATCTTTCCTAGCCAAGACTACTTTACATTAGCGCAGGTCTGAGGTCATCTACCTTAAACACTCAAAGTGCCACAATGGTCCCAACCAGAAGCCCCTTTCCCCAATTGAATTTTGGAGCCAACCGGAAGTCCAGTTCCCCCACCATAGAGTCTCCTCCAAGCATGGCATCCTTTTTTCTCTTCTGACCAGAAATCCATTTCCCCCACCATAGAGTCTCCTCCTAGAACAGCATCCTTTTTCCTGTACCTGTCCTAACTGAATATCCTATCAATTGTGGAGCCGGCTAGCAGCAGGGAGCCGCAGCAGAGGGATGAAAGATCTGCATGCGGTTCCAGAGCCACAGCTTGCTGACCCCTGGGCCAGGTCTTACCTGGACCAACAGTCCCTAATGGGAGGCTCTTTATATAGCAGAGAGAGAGAGGGGGGAGGGAGGGAGGGAGGAAGAGAGAGAGAGAAAGAGAGAGAGAGAGAGAAGCCAGGGGAAGCCATGTTTAGTTGCCTAAGATTTTTAGACTTTACATCTTAAAAATGCACTTTTTACACCCTTATGCATATCTAGAAAGATACTGTATAGTACACAATCATCTATGAAGTTAGATGAAGAATGAAATTCATAGGCACATTCACAGAGCAATGCTGAATTCTTTTTCTGAAATTTATTCCTCAGTTTAAAAAACAGGAATATATGAATTAACTTGGGTTCAGCTTGTACTCAAGTCAAGTAGCTATTCAAGAGTTAGTCATGTCATGGTTAGAAATAACAGTGAAGCAACATATAGATTTAAAATCAGAACCAGCTGAAACCCACCTCTGCCTTTATCCATCTGAGTATCTTAATTTGATACGATAAAACTGGAATGTTTGGTTTTAACTGGCCAGATTCCAAAGAGACAGATGAAGTACCGTATTTTTTGGAGTATAAGACACTCCAAAGTATAAAATATACCTACGTTTTGGGGAGGAAAGCAAAAGGAAAAAAAAAATCTGCCTCTGCCTCCCAGCAACAAACAGCAAACAGTACAGACAATATACACAGTTTGTGGTGTATTTCTGTGCATGTGTGCCTGACCCATTAGAAATAGCAAAGAATTGGAGAAATGTACATTATGGCAGAATATTAATGCCAGAAAATCCTCTTAAATGTAGCCAAACTAACTCCTCAGAAATTATTGAAATAGATCTACTCCAAACATGACTAAATCAGGGTCTAATTAGACAACATGACACTGTTATATTTCAGACTACACTTGTACAGATGCTGTTAAAATTGATGTGGCTTTCTGGAAGTATACGTTATTCTCTGCTATTTAAAAGATGATACAATAGCACTGGGCCTCTTTAGATCAAACATTTATTTTAAAAAGCTTCTTCATTCTGTTGAGTTGCCTAGAACAATAATAAAGCAGTCTTTAAAAATAAGTCTAATAATTTGAACATTCTATAGGCATTTATAATTATTGAGTTATCTCTTTGCAGCAAACAGCCTTATTAGCACAAGAAAAAAAATCTGCCTCTTCATGTTAATGCCAGATTGGCAACTGTTTGGGACTTTTATGCTGGATTTGAAATTAGAACACCAATATTAGAGCCTTTAGATGGCACCATCACTGCCTTTAGATCGTATTTATGGATGCCAGAGAAGCAAACAACTGCTTTTAAAAAGGGGAACTTGCTGAAAAGCAAAGAGATGAGTACTGTACATGGTCGTTCACAGGCTATTAGACACAAAAACAGCTGAGAAAGATAGGATAAGCCAGAACAAATGTAAACTGATGAAATCATTTATTATATTTAGATCATTGTGCTAACAATAAAGCAATAGCTCTTACAAAATACTTGACTCGTAACCATCCAAAGATAAAGTTTACAACTCAAGTCAAGTGTGTGTGTGTGTCTATGTGAGTGTGTACATCCATCCATCCATCTCTCTGTATGTATGTATGTATGTATGCATGCATGTATGTATGTATTATGTATGTATGTATACATACATATGTATCAATGGTGGGTTTCAAAATTTTTTAGAACCTCTTCTGTGGGTGTGGCCTGCTTTGTGGGAGTGGCTTGCCAGCCATGTGACCAGGTGGGAGTGGCTTGCCAGCCTTGTGACTGGATGGGAGTGGCTTGCCAGCCATGTGATTAAACGGAGTGGATTGGCAGTCATGTGACTGGGTGGGCGTGGCCAACTTGTAAAATGTGGTGAAACTCACTTAACAATGCTCTTGCTTAGCAACCAAAATGTTGGCTCAGAAACTCTGGCATTTGAAGCACACAAGTCTTAAAGCTGTCAAGTTACAAGACCCTTGCACCCCTAACCCTTTAGAAAAAAAACAGGGGTGTACAAACTTGATAGTGTTAAGACTTGTGGACTTCAACTCCCAGAATTCCTCCTCTCACTCTTCATCTTGATGATATGCAAATGGGCGGGGAGAGGAAGTTGGAACCGATTCTAAATGTCACTGTAGATTTGTGGAACCTCTTCTATAGAAGAGGTTAGAACTGGCGGGAACCCCCCCCTGAAATGTATACATATACATACATACATACACACATACATACTACACACACACACACACAGCTTAGGCTTTGGAATGATTTCTGCTTGAAATGCAGGATGCAAGTACAGCAATCAACATTGATTTCCATGGTCCATCATCACTCGGTTCTTTCTTTTAGAAATGCTGTGGTGCATTCACAAGCCTTCCTCTGCAGGATGAAACCCCAGTTCCAATCTCCAGCATCTACTGATGTTTCATGAATGCCAGTGGCCTGAATCACTCAGGGAATATAGTTGTTCTATATTTCTGATAGATGGTAGCAATGTATCTCTTTACAAGAGAATCTGAACATAGAAATAGGAATAGAGAAAAGAATAAATGCAACAAATTTATTCCTTAAGTAATTTCAAATACTTGTCTTTCAGACAATCCCCATTGCCACGTGTGGCATGAAGAGGTGCCATGCAGGAGAGAGGAGAAGAGTTCCAGAGGGAGAGCAGGTTTGCTGCTACCAGTGTGAAGCTTGTCCAGAAGGGACCATTTCTAATCAGACAGGTAGACCATACTTGAAATCCAAATCTTCAGGGAAGATATTCATTAAATCAATATATTTTTCATATTGTGTCATTTTTGATAAAATTGACATGCACTAGTACTTTTCAAAAGAACTTTTCAGTTTAAAGATGTAAACTGCCCTGGCCACAGAGGCCACCTTTCTTGGTCCTCAGCAAGGATAGCTTGAGGGCACAATTTATCAATCCCGAATGTCCATTTCTGCTTCTCCTTTCACACTTGGGAAACTAACTTTCAGTCTCTTCTTGAGGAAGTGGGGCATGTCGTACCAAATTTTACTTGCTCATTCAAATTGTGCTTCTTCTGGGATCTCTATCAACCTCTGAGGAAATAGACCTTCCAGAGAAAGAAGAGAGCAAGAGGGAGGGAAAAAGTCTGAATGAACTGATTTGAGATACAAAGCAGAAAGGTTATGGCTATCAGGTTAATGGATGATGTACAAACACAAAATCCAGCATCATTCCTGGATAACAGATCTGTCTGTCTTCTGTGGGTTCCATGATAAAATGGGGGAAAATAAATAGCACATGAGATTATTTCATCACTCCCTTTGTGGGTAGGTCAACAGCAGAAGGGCAAAACTCATATCATTTATGTAGGAGGGATATTGTGCATAATAGTTGCTCAAGAAATCTTTAGACAAAGACTTTTGATTTCAGATGCAGCTCAATGTGAAACCTGCCCAGAAGACCAATATCCCAACAAGGAGAAGGACCAGTGCATTGCCAAGAAACTCCACTTCCTTGCCTATCAAGAGACCCTGGGATACATTTTAGTTTTTCTCACTCTTTTCCTCTCTGTGATCACTTCTGCAGTCCTGGTGATTTTCTATAAACATCATGACACACCGATTGTCAAGGCCAACAACCGAGATCTCACCTACATCCTCCTGGTCTCCCTCCTGCTCTGCTTCCTCTGCTCCTTCCTCTTCATTGGTGAACCAGGGAAGATCACTTGTCTCTTCCAACAATCTGCCTTTGCCATTCTCTTTTCCCTGGCAGTTTCCTCTGTGTTGGCAAAAACTGTTATGGTTCTGGCCTTCATGGCCACCAAGCCAGGGAACAGGACAAGGAAACTCTTAGGGAAGCCATTGACCAACTCCATTGTCATAGCCTGTCCTCTGGTCCAAGCCCTTCTTTGTGCCACCTGGCTGGGAACCTCTCCCCCTTTTCTTAACTTGGACTTCCACTCCTTGTTTGGAGAGACCATCTTGGAATGTAAGCAAGGCTCAGCTGTAATGTTCTACGGTGTGCTCTCCTACCTAGGTCTTTTGGCCCTTGTCAGTTTCACAGTGGCCTTTCTGGCTAGAAAATTGCCTGATAGTTTTAACGAAGCCAAGTTCATTACTTTTAGTATGCTGGTCTTTTGCAGTGTTTGGATCTCCTTCCTCCCTACCTATCTGAGCACCAAAGGGAAGTCCATGGTGGCTGTGGAGAGCTTCTCTATTCTGGCCTCTGGAGCTGCTCTCTTGGCTTGTATCTTTTCCCCCAAATGCTACATTATTCTGCTGAGGCCTGATCTGAATTGTAGAGAAAATATAGTAAGAAACAAAAATTTCTAACTAATGCAAGGAGTTTCCTCATTTATATTTGTATTTGTGGCATGTTTAGAATGTAATAAGATTTCTAATAAATGCTGATATGAAGGAGGAATTTGTCCATAAAAGAATTTCTTATCAAGTTTTCCAACTGCTTATAATATTCCTGTGGTCAGTTCTTTGTTTTCCACGTTTTCAAAGTGCCTTAGTGAGGTCCAATGCCCTGTATGGACCAAAACCTTGTTATTAAAGATATGCTTATTATTTCCGATACTTCTAAGTTTATATGGTAAAGGGAAAAAACCCAAAATTAGATTCAAACTATTGCAAGATGTTAAGGAAAAATGGGGGTTGGGTTTACCAAACTTGAAATTGTATTTTGGTGCATGTTCTCTGGCCTGGTTAAAAGAGTGGGTGAACCTTCAGAATAAGAGGCTACTTGAATTAGAAGGAGAGAAGTGGAACTATCCCCCTTCATATCACCATTAAAATTCCACCTACCTGAACTCTTTACGAACTCTTTATGAACCCATTTATAGACGCCACACAACACCAACAGCTGCGCAAACTATGTATGTGGAATGTATGTGGTATGTATGTGTTTGAGTGGTCCCACGCTTTTTAATCTATCATAACTTATTTTATTGTATCTCTGTATATTTTTAATTTTAGTGGGGTATGCATGTGGAGAATGCCTGGCCGGTATGTATGAGGGGATTGAAAGTGCGGCCTGGTGCCCCCTCCACTGAGTGCAGAAGCAGAAGTGGATGGGGGCCCGGATCTGCCTCTCGTCCCAGAATGTGTGGTATGAATGGCCTGCCGTGGAGAACGGAGGCCATGGGAGGGGAAGTGGGGCCTATGGGTGTGGGGATGGGCCGGTGCATCCAGGTCATAGTTGGGAGAGGCAGGTTTGACGGGAGTTATAGGGCTAGCCATTACCGGGGAAGAAGGGTTCGCTACGTTACAACGATCCCCCTTCCGGCCCCCTTAACTCCACTCCAGGACCAGATGGCGAGAGTTGTCAGGGCCCTGGTCTCAGGCTGCTGCTGCTAAATGCCAGGTCTGTGATTCACAAAGCTCCCCTCGTCCAGGACCTAATATTAGACGAGGGGGCAGACCTGGCATGTATTACTGAAACCTGGCTGGGCCATGAGGAAGGAGTCCCCCTCACTGAAATGTGCCCAGTTTCAGCTGGTTCTGATTTTAAATCTATATGTTGCTTCACTGTTATTTCTAACCATGACATGACTAACTCTTGAATAGCTACTTGACTTGAGTACAAGCTGAACCCAAGTTAATTCATATATTCCTGTTTTTTAAACTGAGGAATAAATTTCAGAAAAAGAATTCAGCATTGCTCTGTGAATGTGCCTATGAATTTCATTCTTCATCTAACTTCATAGATGATTGTGTACTATACAGTATCTTTCTAGATATGCATAAGGGTGTAAAAAGTGCATTTTTAAGATGTAAAGTCTAAAAATCTTAGAGGAAATAGCACAAAACATTAAGAGAATGAAGCAGAATTATTTTGAACATGCAAATAAAACTGGGAGATGGTTGGCCCACAAAATAAGAAAGGAGAAGGTCAAAAGAATTATTAAACAACTGTATGACGAGGAGGGGAATTTGAAACAAGAAATAGGAGAAAAGAAAAAGATAGTACAGAACTATTATAGGAAACTATATAAACAAGATGAAATTAATGAACAAGACATTAGAAAATACCTTATAAAGCAGAAGCTTCCAGTCTTGTCGGAGGAGATGAGAGAGATGCTCGATAAAGAAATCACACAAGAAGAACTGAAAAAGGCCATTCCAAAACAAAAAAACAATAAAACACCTGGGCCGGATGGGCTTCCGTCGGAAATATATAAAAAACTTCAAAATACCATAGAAGACAAATTATTAGAACTATGTAATGAGGCATTACAAAATGGTAGGGTCCCAAAATCATGGGGGGAAGCTTACATCACCCTAATACCAAAGGAAGAGGCGGACAGTAGCAAGGTCCAAAATTATAGACCCATATCCCTGTTAAATGCAGATTACAAAATCTTTGTATCAATATTGGCGGAAAGACTAAAAATAATATTAAATCAAAGTATCCATTCGGATCAAAACGGCTTTCTCCCAAAAAGACATATTAGAAACAATACAAGAATAATAATTGATACCCTGGAATTCTATCAAACAAGATCCGAGAAACAACTCGCATTAATCTTTGTCGACGCTCAGAAAGCCTTTGATAACCTAGATTGGAACTTTCTAACCACTCAACTAAAAATGATGAAATTTGGCGATAAATTTATTAAGATTATAGAATCTATATATTCACGGCAATCTGCAAATATTATAGTCAATGGGGAACTAACGGAGAGGATACAAATTGGAAAGGGTGTTAGACAAGGGTGCCCGCTCTCCCCACTACTATTTATTACGTCACTAGAGGTCCTTTTAAATCGGATAAGATCAAATCAGGAAATTAGGGGCTTGACCATAAAAAAAGAACAATATAAAGTACAGGCCTTCGCGGATGACATGGTCTTTATCGTGGAAGACCCCTTACTTTCAGGACCGAATTTGATGAAGGACATTGAGAACTTTGGGTGTGTGGCCGGTTTAAAAATAAACAAGGAAAAAACAAAAATGATTATAAAAAATCTCCCCAAAAACCAGATTGGAGAACTAGAGGAAACAATGGAATTAAAGGTAACTAAAAAAATTAAGTATTTAGGGATCTGGCTGTCTGCGAAATGCTCTTCCATAAAAGAAGACAACTATGATAAGTTGTTACAGAATACCCAAAAGGACTTAAAAACCTGGTCAAAACTACAACTATCACTGATGGGAAGAGTCGCAGTAATTAAAATGAATGTTCTGCCAAAAATCCTCTACCTATTTCAAACGGCACCGGTTAAGCTAGGGGAAAAATTTTATAATGATTTGGACAAAATGATTCGAAACTTTATATGGAATGGTAAAAAGCCCAGAATAAAATATATGCACCTGCAGGATAAAAGAACTCAAGGGGGAATGGGATTACCGGAATGGAAAACATATCATCAAGCAGCAACAACTATGTGGATAAAGAATGGGTAATGTTAGCTAATAAAAGAATCTTAACAATAGAGGGCCACGACCTGCAATACGGGTGGCACAACTACTTATGGTGCGAGGGAAATAAAATCCACAATTATTTTAGTAGTCACCATTTAAGGGGGGTATTGATTAAGGACTGGCTCGAAATTAGAAGGAGATACTACACGCAACTACCTAAATGGATATCTCCGACGGAAGCCCTGATATACCCGAATTTGATAAACTTGGATAAAATTGTTACCTACCAACAGTTGCTAGACGACCAAAACAAACTAAACCCCAGGGAAAATTTGGCTGATAAGGGAATAAACATCGATTGGTGGCCATATCTTCAAATTCAAAACAAACACAAATTCGATCTAGCACAACCTGGCTTCCAGAACAAGAACCAGGAATTAGATAAAATTTTAATTGGACCAGATGAGAAATTAATTTCAAAAATATACAACTGCTTACTGATTCGAAAAACGGAAGCAGAAAGAGTAAAAGAAGTCATGGTAACCTGGGCCCAAAACATCGGCCACACAATAGACCTAGACGACTGGGAAAGAGTCTGGGAATGGAACCTAAAATTGACAAAGTCGACGGCCTATAAAGAAAATATATATAAAATGTTCTACCGCTGGCATCTTCCACCGACAAGACTGGCGAAAATGTCTTCAAAAGTTTCGGCCATATGCTGGAAATGTAAAACGGTGCTGGGCACGTACTACCATATGTGGTGGACGTGTCCGGTAGCCAAAGCATATTGGAAGCAAATACTAGGATGGCTGAATGGAATCCTGTCAATTAAACTATGCCTTAAGCCGGAAACTTTCTTATTAGGAATAATAGATCAAAAAATTTGCAAATCTGACCAATACCTCCTAGTCCATATTCTGACAGCGTCAAGGATTGTTTACGCACAGTGCTGGAAGAGTGAAAATGCCCCCACCAACACTATGGTGATGAATAAAATTTTAGAACTAGCAGAAATGAACAGACTGACGATGCGAATTAATGACAAAGAAGACACAGACTTTTATACAGTCTGGGAGAAGCTATACAAATGGCTTGATGAGTCAGTGAAGACCTAGACATAAAAAGAGATAGCTGACTAACCTAATACGATTAAACCAATAACTCAAATGAACAATATACAACAACTGAGAGATAAACGAAAGGAGAAATGTATCAGGGGCGAGAACCCACCGTCGAGCAATTTTGTTACGCTACAATGTTGGGAAAACTTTAAAAAGCTGATAGGAAATCCGCTATAATTACCTGCATGAAATTAGTGATCAAACTTCATTTTAGATGAGGCGAGAGGACTTATAATCCTTGCCTCTTCAAGCAAGGAAAGGGAAAGAGAACCAGGTTGTCCTCAGCAGAGGAAAATATGCAAATGTAATAAAGGTTAGAAGGGAGGGAGGGAGGACAGTAGGGAAGGTAGGATGGAGAGGAGAAAGGAGAGGAATAGGAAAGGCAGAAGAAGGGGGGAAGGATAAAGAGGAGGAAGAGAAAGAAGAGAAGGGAAAGAAGGTGGGAAGAAAGAAGGAGAGAAGAAAGAGAAGAAACTGGGGGAGGAAGGAGGGAGGGAAGAAGAGAGGGTAGTAAAGAGGGAAAGAGGGAGGGAAAGAAAGAGAGAAGGAGAGTTGAAAGGAAGGAGGGAAGGAGGGAGGAAAGGAGGGAGATTAAGAGAAAAGGAAGGAGGAGGGAAAGAGGCAGGGAAGGAGGGAAGGTATGTGTGAAGGAGGGGGGGATCGAGGGAGGGAAAGGAGGGGGAAGGAAAGGAGAAAAGGAGAAAAGAAAGGAGGGAAGGCAGGGGAGAAGGAAGTAAGGGGGGAGGGAAGAAAAGAGGGAGGGAAAGATACCTAACCTTTGATGTTTATAATGATTTGATAGTATGGGAATATCTCGAAATGTAGTTGTATTGTTTGTTACAAGTTATGGATGTTGTATTTTCTTTTTACCAATAAAATCTTAAAAAAAAAAAAAATGTGCCCAGAAGGGTTTCAGGTGCTTCACCAGTCACGGCACCAGAGAAAGGGGTGGGGGAGTGGCAGTCATCATCCAAGAGTCACTAGTGCCTCGTAGGATCCCTGCTTCGGAGATTGTCGGGTGTGAGTCCCTTCTGGTGAAGTTGGACCTTGGGGGTCAAGTGGGTTTATTACTAATGTACCTACCTCCCAACTGCGTTACAACAGCCCTGCCTGTGCTCCTCGAGTCAGTAGCCGAGCTGGCGGTCGAGTTCCCCAGACTTATAGTGCTGGGGGATTTCAACCTGCCGTCGCTTGGCGAACACTCTGATGGAGCACAGGAGGTCATGGCTTCCATGACAGCCATGGACTTGACTCAGGTAATTCAGGGTCCGACTCATACAGTGGGTCACACGCTTGACTTTGTGTTTCTCTCGGAGCAGTGGAGACGTGATCTAGATGTGAAGGGCATTAATATCTTGCCCTTGTCATGGTCAGATCACTTCCTATTGAGGCTCGACTTTTGGAAACCAATCCCCCACTGTAAGGAGGTGGAACCGATTAGGTGGTTCCGCCCCAGGCGCCTGATGGACCCTATGGGATTTCAGATGGTACTTGGTGAGATACCTGACTCTCTGGCCCACAGTCCGGCGGAGTCCTTGGTTGCTGCTCGGAATACAGTGGTGGCAGAGGCTCTAGACCAGATTGCGCCTTTACGACCTCTCCGCGGCAGTGGATCCAGGAGGCTGCTTGGTTCACCAAGGAACTCCGGGAGATGAAGCACCAAAAGAGGCGCCTAGCATGACACTGGAGGGCTAGTAACTCTGAATCCGACCGAACACAATTAAGAGCCTTTATTAGGACTTATTTAGTGGTGATACGGGCAGCAAAATGTGCACATTTTTCCACTCTTATTGCATCCGCAGAATCTCGCCCAGCCACCCTGTTTAGGATAGCCCGCTCCCTCTTGAAAGGGAGGGATGTGGACGAGCCTCTACAGGGTAGAGCTGAGGAATTTGTTCAGTTTCTGTCGGATAAAATCGCTCGGATTCGGACAGACCTGGACTCCACTTGGACGGTACCAGCCGAGATGCCGGGGGAAGGTCTTGATCGGATTTTATGGAGCGAGTTTCAACTTGTCGCTCCTGAGGAAGTGGACAAGGCCATGGGAGCGGTGAGTGCCTCCACCTGTTTACTGGACCTGTGTCCCTCCTGGCTGGTTTCGACCAGCAGGGAGGTGACACATGGCTGGCTCCAGAGGATTGTTAACACCTCTCTTCAGGAGGATTAGGATTAGGATTTATTTCATTTATATGCCGCCCTTTTCCCCGAAGGGGACTCAGGGCGGCTCACAACTCAGTCAAGGGAAAGGAGGTACAAAGAGGGGATAAAAAAGACAAACAAACAATACACAATTTAAAACACACAACAACCATTCCATTCGAGAAAAGGGGGGCAGAAGTTCTTTAGCCCCAGGCCTGGCGGAATAGCCAGGTTTTAAGGGCTTTGCGGAAGGCCTGGAGGGTGGTGAGGGTTCGAATCTCCATGGGGAGTTCGTTCCAGAGGGTCCGAGCAGCCACAGAGAAGGCTCTCCTCCGGGTAGTCGCCAGTTGGCATTGGCCGGCGGATGGAATTCGGAGGAGGCCTAATCTGTGGGATCTGATCGGTCTATTGGAGGTAATTGGAAGCAGGGATCCTTCCCGCACACTCTAAAGGATGTGGTGGTGAGACCCCTCCTTAAGAAACCTTCCCTGGATCCAGCCATCTTGAACAACTATCGCCCAGTCTCCAATCTCCCATTCGTAGGGAAGGTTGTTGAGAAGGTGGTGGCCTTTCAACTCCGACGGATCTTGGATGAAACTGATTATCTGGATCCCTTTCAGTCGGGTTTCAGGCCTGGTTACGGCACCGAAACTGCTTTGGTCGCACTGATCGATGATCTCTGGTGGGCCAGGGATAGAGGACATTCCTCTATCCTAGTCCTTCTTGACCTCTCAGCGGCCTTCGATACCATCAACCATGGTATCCTTCTGCGACGGTTACGGGAGGTGGGAGTGGGAGGCACTGTCTTAAGGTGGTTCTCCTCCTACCTCTCGGACAGGTCACAGTCGGTGATGGTTGGGGATCAGAGATCGACCCCTAGGCCCCTCAAATATGGGGTGCCGCAGGGTTCGGTCCTGTCCCCCCTCCTATTTAATATCTATATGAAGCCGCTGGGTGAGATCATACGCCGGCATGGGATTAAATATCATCAATATGCGGACGATACTCAATTGTATCTGTCCACCCCGTGCCAACTCAGCGAAGCAGTTGAAGTGATGTGCCAGTGCCTGGAGGCTGTCAGGGTCTGGATGGGAGTGAACAAGCTTGCACTCAATCCAGACAAGACCGAGTGGCTATTGAAGTTGCCTACCAAGGATGGTTCAGACATTCCACCTCTTAGCCTGGGGGGTGAAGTTATACACCCCTCGGAGAGGGCCCGCAATTTGGGTGTCCTCCTGGATCCACAGCTGACGTTAGAACACCATCTGTCAGCTGTGACCAGGGGGGCCTTTGCCCAGGTTTGCCTGGTGCACCAGTTGCGGCCCTACCTGGACCGGGAGGCACTTCGAATGGTCACTCATGCCCTCGTCACCTCAAGACTATATTACTGTAACGCACTCTACATGGGGCTGCCCCTGAAGAGTGTTTGAAGACTACAGTTGGTCCAGAATGCAGCCGCGCGAGTGATAATGGATGTACCTAGATACACCCATGTTACACCTATCCTCCGCGAGCTGCACTGGCTCCCCATTGGTCTCTGGACCTGCTTCAAGGTGCTAGTTGTTACTTTTTAAGCCCTACATTGTATTGGACCTGGCTACCTGAGAGACCGCCTCTTGCCATTCACCTCCCAATGACCAATAAGATCGCACAGGTTGGGCCTTCTCCAGGTGCCGTCGGCCGGACAATGCCGGCTGGCAGCCCCTCGTGGGAGGGCCTTCTCTGTAGCTGTACCGGCCCTGTGGAACGATCTACCCGCAGAGATCCGGACCCTTACCACTCTCCTGGCCTTCCATAAAGCAATCAAGACCTGGCTGTTCCGGCAGGCTTGGGGCTGTTGATTAATATTCAGCCCCACTTGATTGAATGGATGATATATTAATTTTAATAATTGTATTTTTCTTAAATTTTTGAATGCTTTTATTTTTGCTTGTGAGCCGCCCAGAGTCCCAATGGGAGTGGGCGGCATACAAATTTTATTAAAGTAAAGTAAAGTAAAGTAAAGATCACGAATTAAGGTTTTGATACAGAAGCTGGTGGAGTTGGCAGTAATGGCAAAATGGATTATTTTGGTTAAAGGAAAGAATATAAGTACCTTTGTTTCCACATGGAGACCACTTCTGAACTTTGTGCTTGAGGTAGAAAAAAAATAAAACTTTGATTTTGGGGTTTAACGATTAGATTGATATGTTTTCATTGAAATGGCTAGATTATATTATTAGGGAAAAACAAAAAGTTGTAGTTTGATGTTAATGCTTTATTTTTACTGCAACAGAGGGATCCGGAAGTCTATGTTTCTTCTTTTCTTTTCCACAATTTCTCCTTCTCTTCCCCCTTCCCCCTCTACGGTGTCTTCCTATTTACTTTTTTATTTTGTATTTTATCTTATAACCTAATAAAAATGTGAAACTGGAAAAAAGATTCATGTTTATTATTTCAAGGAGGAAATTTTCTTATTTTGTTCCTTATTTTATTTAGTTTATTTTTAAGGTAGTGCATTAAATGATTGTGCTCAATATCAGTGTTTCTATTCATATATGGCTGTTTCTTTAGATGTTTGAGGCTTTATAGAACATTATAGAACATTATTCAATTGTTTTTGAAATAGCAGAGTTTAAATCCCCCTCACATCCAGATCTGCAGTATTTCCTCATCAAGGTTGGGCAGAATTTCCCTGAGAAGAAAGAGCAAAGAATGTCATCATTGTATGCAGTATGCTAATCATCTCTTGTGACATTCCATGCCCAACATCACAATCACATTTCTTTAATGAGGACATGTTCCCAGCAATGTCATTCAAGGTATGACAAGGAATGACAGTCATCAAAGTCAGGAGGGAGCTATCAATCAGAATCCTGGGACATGTCATTTAATCCTGGGTAGGGCACAATTGGTATCTTGGTGATAACATCTCCATTTCCATCAGGCAGCCTCTCATGTGAGAAAGAGAAGCACAGGAAGAATGTGTGCAAATTGTCCCATTAAATAGCAATATCAAATTCTCTGGTTTTCAATAAAGCTTTATCAAAATTTCTATGGCAATGTAACTGAAATACTTCTTTTACTAAGATAATATTTCTCTGTTGAAGATAGTAACAATAGGAGAGTGACTACATAATTGGTAGTTTGTTAATTGTGAATATGTATGATTATATCATCTATTCCTTATGCATATATCATTTTCTGCTCCCTTCTCAAATGTACGAATATGGCTGCATCCTTTGATCTTCAAGAGATCTTCCCACTATTCTCTGGAGAAAATTTATCCCTGGCATAACTGTAACAAGCAATACTGCTGTGAGACTTAATTATTGTTTTTTTAGCCTTGCATTTGAAAACTGAAGACTGAAGCAAATGTAATAGCTACATAAATATTACAGATAGCCCTTGTTCAGCTACAATGATGAAATAGTTACTTTTCAACCACGTTGAGAATGGGACAATTGGATGCAGTCGCCTTTCCCCAGCCACCTCAACCAGTCTCCCCATTTCAGCTAACCCACCATGGCCACCATCACCATAAGTCCCATCCTGGTATCCCCTCCCTACCATTCCCCCCACCTGATTCTCCCTAACAACCACTCCCCAGCCACCCTCCCATCACTGCCTCACTCTTGCCGATTCACTACAGTACAAATTGCCCCGACAGATTTGCAACACAGGACAATTAGCCCTGCTTGTCTCAACTGTTCCCAGGCTAAAGCCATTCCCAGAAGGTCCTTCTCACTGCAATAATCGCCTCCTCCTCTACTAACTCCTGGAATTGGAGCCCATTCCCCATTTTTTCATCCCCTCCCATATGAGAATCACTCTCAGCAAAGAGGGACATGGACCATGTTAATTGCAGACAGTAAGAGGCTCTATGTAAGATCTGCCATAAAGGAAGAAAGCAGGGAGATAAGGAAGGGGGAATGACAGGAAAGAGAAGTGCCAATCAGAGACAATGACTGAATGATCCAAGGACACAGGCATGGCAATCGATTGCAAAGGGCCACCACACAGGCTCCAAACTTTAGAAACCAGAACAGCTCATTTTAACCTCCTTGGACACAAACAAGATGACCTATGGGGGAGGACCTGGCTGTCATCCAAAGTTAAAACAGAGTCCAAGGCAAAATATTGCTCAAAGGTCCAATTGATTAAGAGAGCCATGTTGGCACATCTGGGAAAACCCGAATCTGAAAGCTTCCTAGTTTTCCCCACCCAGTTGAAAGTTCATGATCTTGCCCCCACACCCACAAGTCCATCCCATGGTCCAATCTCCCCCTGCCGTGCTGGCAGTTCCACCCATTCAGTTCGAGTCAGGTGCAGAGGTGCAGAGGTGCAAAGACAAATGATGACCTTGGATTCTTGAAAGGAATTTGATTTTGGCCACATAGCATTTAACTCCATCCAACTCCCCCATCTCATTTTCCCACAATAGAAACAGCATAGTAGAATAAAAGTGTGGCAGGCCAAAGACCCAAAAGGAATATGGCTGCAGGCCTGACACTGGGATTATGGAAAATTACATGGCTTATGTAGGAATCTTCAGATCTGGCTTTGCTTATGCTGTAACCACTTGACTTTTAGTAAAAGTACATCCAACTCTACAAATAGAGTCAAAGATTTTTCTTTCCTAAATGTCTAAGCTGGGACAGGCCTGCCATTCTGTCTACCAGCAAGGCTAGCAAAGGTATTATAGAACCTTTGGTCCCAGCTGGAGACCCATAGATGATGCTTCCTAAATTAGAGGCTCTGTCACTCCAGGAGAGATTGAGAGTTTTATTCCCACAGATGGTTGTACAGAGAGCGCAGTTCTGCCGTGCATTGACAGCAGGTTACAGCTTGCGAGCACCTTTTGCAAACTGGACACCCCAGGCCATGGAATTGATCACCAAACTGAAGTGCTGGATTGGCAGCTGCATGATGGGAACAGAAGCTGTCTGGCCTACATGCTCACCAGTGGTGGGTTTCAAACCTTTTCTGTAGGTGTGGCCTGCTTTGTGGGAGTGGCTTGCCAGCTATGTGACCGAGTGGAAGTGGCTTGCCAGCCATGTGACCAAGTAGGAGTGGCTTGGCAGTCATATGACTGAGTGGGCGTAGCCAACTTGTAAAATGTTGTGAAACTCCCTTAACAATGCTCTTGCTTAGCAACCAAAATGTTGGCACAGAATACACCCAGGGGTATTCAAACTTGACAGCTTTAAGACTTGTGGACTTCAACTCCCAGAATTCCTCCTCCGGTCATGTTGCCTCAGGAACTCTGGCATTTGAAGCATGCCTTAAAGCTGTCAAGTCACAAGACCCTTGCACCCCTAACCCTTTAGAAAAAAACCCAGGGGTATTCAAACTTGACAGCTTTAAGACTTGTGGATTTCAACTCCCAGAATTCCTCCTCTTGCTCTTCATCTTGAAGATGTGCGGACGGGCGGGGGGAGAGAGCTGGATCCGGTTCTAAACGGCACTGTAGATTTGTGGAACCTCTTCTATAGAAGAGGTTAGAACTGGCAGGAACCTCTGATGCTCACCCTTCGCACTTCAGTCAAAGTGGAGCAGCTCAAAGGGAGTCGAAAGGCAAGCATGATCACTTCTGCCATGGCCTGACTTATCCACTTTGGAAAGAGGGGTGTATGAAGCATGGCAGTTAGGGAGGGGTGAATGCTATGGGTCAGCTGGGGTGAGGGGGCTGGGATGAAGTGGCTGTAGCCACTTGTCCTAAGCTACACATTGACAATGTTTGCAGGTCTATAAAGCATAAAAAACTGATGTTGTTCCATAGGTGTTGGGATAGATTCACTTAGCAAGCACTTCTGGCATGATTTGGGTAGCAGCCACCAATGGTGTCAGGTTTCCAAGTGATGAAACCATTCCAAGAAGAAATGTGCAAAGTCCATTTTCGAAAACAAATTTCTTTTATTTAGGTGGACATCAAATTGGCAAAGTCTGTTGTAATTCCAGATCTGAGACAAACCTGAATTACACCACATAATATTGTAAGTTAGAAACATCCCTCAAAAGTCATACTCTCAAATAAATAATCCATCCACGTTGACCAGTGTCTTCAAACTCCACCTTCCATTCTCGCCTCTGTTCCCATAGGAACACCTAGCCAAAACAATCCTCACTATCTATTTGTCCCCCCCACCCACCTTAAGAATGTGGAGAGCCTGAAAACCTCCCTTTCATAGTAAAGAGAAAGAAAAGAAACAAATGAGTATAATAGAGAGCTAAATAAAATGGCTACACATATGTCAAATTCGGGCTCGACAGATGGCCTCATTCAGCTGTTGCCACATGGAAAATGGGGGCAACTTCTGTAACTGCACCATGTGGCCATGTAAGAACGTCGTTCGTTCTGCTTCCCTCTTGCTGTTTGTGGAGCGTTGCAGAAAACTCTGGAGCTCCAGTGAATATGTAATTTCAGTTGGGGCAACAACAGTCATTTCATTTAACCAAGAAGATTAGGGAACTGGAGGCTAAAACATATGAAGAATGAAGAATGGTTGTAGGAACTGGGTATCTCTAGTTTGATGAAAAGAAGGACTAGGGATGGCATGACAGCAGTCTTCCAATATCTCAGGGGCTGTCCCAAAGAAGAGGGAGACAAGCTATTCTCCAAAGCACCTGAGGGCAGGACAAGAAGCAATGGGTGGAAACTAATCAAGGAGAGAAGCAAGTTAGAACTAAGGAGAAATTTCCTGATAGTTAGAACAATTAATCAGTGAAGCAAGTTGCTTCCAGAAGTTGTAAATGCTCCAACACTGGAAGTTTTTAAAAAGATGTTGGATAACCATTTATCTGAAGTGATGTAGGGTTTACTGCCTAACAGGGGGTTGGACTAGAAGATCTCCAAGGTCCCCCCAACTTGGTGATTCTATTCCACTCTATTCTATTCCATTCTATTTATTTTATTTTCATTTATCTTATTATATTTCATTAAAATGAGAAAATATGCTATTTTAAATTAGTAATTATTCTCTCAAAAAATAATAATAATAATCCCCCATTCTAAGTTGGGTCTTTCTTTGATAAGTTTCCTGCCATCACTTCTTACCATTCCTACAAGAGCTCTGGAGAAAGAATGTTGGTACTTACCTGATATGCCTCTTCTAATAGAGGGGAGATAGCATCCATACATAGGTTGACATTGTCTGCCTTCTGATTGAACTGTGTCCGATTAAACTTAATTAAGACAAGCCTCTGTTGCCAGGCTTACCCAGTGTCAGCCTCTGTTTCGCTATTTGCTTTCGGTTGCCATTTCGATTAACAGATATATTGTTATCAGAAATAACATTAAATATAACAATATTCCAAAGACAAAATAAAGTTCCCTGTCCCCACACAATTCAGATGGGGCCTCAGTAGGATAATGAAGCATTTGGGGAAAAAGATGCAAGCCAAGAGACCAGCCCCAGAGGCCAATATGGAGAAGATCTCCACAGCTACCATGGACTTCCCTTTGGTGCTCAGGTAGGTGGAGAGGAATGAGATCCAAACACTGCAAAAGACCAGCATGCTGAAAGTAATGAACTTGGCTTCGTTAAAGCTGTCAGGCAATTTCCTAGCCAGAAAAGCCACCGTGAAACTGACAAGGGCCAAGAAACCCAGGTAGGCAAGGGCAGTGTAAAACATCAAATCTGAGCCTTCATTACATTCCAAGATGGCCTCTCCCACCAAGGAGTGGAAGTCAAATTTGGGAAATGGAGGAGAGGTTATCAGCCAGATGGCACAAATGATCACTTGAATTAGGGGACAGTTTATGACAATGGAGTTGGTCAGTGTTTTTCCTAGCATTTTCCTTGTTCTGTTTCCTGGTTTGGTGGCCATGAAGGCCAAGACCACCATGACTGTTTTTGCCAACACAGAGGAAACTGAAAGAGAAAAGAGAATGACAAAGGCAGTTTGTCGGAAGAGACAAGTGAGCTTCCCAGGATGACCAATGAAGAAAAAGGAGCAGAGGAAGCAGAGCAGAAGGGAGACCAGGAGGATATAGGTGAGATTTCGGTTGTTGGCCTTGACTGTTGGTGTGTCATGATATTTACGGAAAATCACCAGTACTGCAGATGTGATCAGAGAAAGGAAAAGAGCTAGAGAAGTCAAAGTGTATCCAAGGGTCTCTTGATAGCTGAGGAAGTTGATCTTTTTGGCAATGCATTGGTCCTTGTCCTTGTTGGGATACTGATCTTCTGGGCAAGGGTCACAGTGGGCTGCATCTGAAGTTAAGATTTTTTGTGTAAGGATTTTAGCGTCATCTGCTATGATCATTATGCCTTTGCAGGAATGACATGACAAGGTCCCCTTTTGGTCTGGCCAACCTACAAATGATGTTGGTAGTGATACAGTGCAGTTGATGGTGCATCAAAAAGGGAAATCATCCATCATTCAGGATGATTCTAGAGAAAGGTAAGCCAGAGAATAGAATCTGTTCAGTTCCAACTGGCCTGGTCAGTTTTTGTGAGAAAGAAAAGGCCATCTGCAATCACTGCTAAATTGTGATTGCAGTGTCTTTCTGTGTGAGAGAGATTCTACACTTCCCTTTTCCACTTTAAACTGAAACCCCAATAAGATAGATGGATCAGCCAGGAATCCTGTATTTTATATAACCTACATTGTATTGTATATACTTTTCTTACATTGATATAGCTTAACCTATCTTTCCTACCCCCTATCTTATCTCTATATCCTTATTATTCTGCTATACCTTAATTTTACATTTCCCAATTTCTTATTTCTTGTTTCTATTGTCTAGCCCAGGGGTCTGCAAAGTTGGCTCTTTGGCTGGGGAATTCTGGGATTTGAAGTCCACCAGTCTTAAAAGAGCCAACTTTGCAGTCCCCTGGGACTCTAGCCATTTGTACCATTTTTCCCAAACTAAATAATATTCTGTCTCCTCCTTTCTTTGTATTTCCTGTGTCAATTTGTCCATCTCTACACATTCTAAGATCATCCTTATCACCTTGTCTTCCTTCGGTATTATATTGTTTTTCCATTTATGTGCATATGATATTCTGGCCACTGTTTGCTTGTCTCCAGAAGTTGTGGATGCTCCAACACTGGAAGTCTTTAAGAAGATGTTGGCTAGCCATTTGTCTGAAATGGTGTAGGGTTTCCTGTGTAGGCAGGGGGTTGGACTAGAAGAGTTCCAAGGTCCCGTCCAACTCTGCTATTGTATTGTGTTGTGTTATGTTGTATTGTTGTAATATGTAGGACTGAGTATATTTCTCTACTGTACTTTGTTGTTAGACCTAATAAAAATAGTTCTGGTTTCCAATCAATGCAGTTCCCTGTTAATTCCTCAAGCCACTTTTTAATTTTGGTCCACTATTTTTTGGCTGCCTTGCATGTCCACCATGTGTGATAGTAAAATAGTAAGAGAGGGCTGGACTGAGGTAGGGATGAAGTGCATTGAGTCCCTTCACACCCACAGGAGATCTAAGTCCAGCCCACCTTGAATTCCATTGACTCTTATCCACTGCCAATTCACTTTGACTGCTAGTAGTTCAGATTCTTGAATGGAATTTAAGATTAAAATAATCCTTTATATTTATTTTAAATCCCTCAATTTTCTAATTTCCTCATGCTTGACAGGGTTAGGGTTCAGGAGACGGAAAATGCTAACAGAAGAAGGACCCTTAAAGAATGTGTGCTAAACCTTGACTCCCATAAGCCACTCTTTCAAAGAATTGGCAGAAGGTTTTCCTGATGGAATGTGACAGTAGGTAAGGCTAGTAGGGACCCATACACTCTGCCCTAAAATTATCCTGCATCAAATTATTGAGGAGCAGAAAAATGGCTTGTCAGGGCAGGATCCATAAACAGACAGTTTCTGCTGAAAAGTATGAATTATCTGGTGTAGTGTATTCCCAACAAAAATGATAAAATTAACACCTTTATCTGCTCAATGACCTCTTAGATCCTGGAAAATCTGCATTTGAAAAGTGTTCTACCTGTCTGATTTGAGATGGTTCCTTCAGGGCAAGGGGCACATTGGTAGCAGCAAACTGGCTCACCCTCTGGAACTCTTCTCCTCTCTCCTGCCTGGCACCTCTTCTTGCCACACCTGGCAAAGGGCACCTTCTGAAAGAAAAAGAGAAATATTTGAAGTGCCTTGTGCAACGAACAAAAATTATTTATTTATTCATTTCCACTTTCCCATTTTCCTGTTGAGAATGTCTGCATAAAAAAGTGTTCACCAAGTTCTAATAGAAAAAGAAGGAAAAGGAAACACTCCTGGGGGAATCAGTGGCACCAGTAATACATCAAGGGATGCTAAAGTTTGGATCTTGAACTTCAAAGTGGCTACATTGAACTATGGTTTTTTTAAAAAGAAAGAAGGATGACAATCCAACTGAACAGGAACATGGAAATCACAGCCTGATCTAATAGCATCCTGGTTATAAATAGAAGTTCTTCCTGCTCCCACCCATTGTTGGACCTTTCACAAATTAGACCTCAAATTTGTTAACCTCAAATGCAAATAATTCACCAAATACCAAACTGCTTTTCTGCATCTTTAGACCTCTTTTCATCTTAGAAGGATGTTCAGCATCCCCAGGAGAGAGTGATTCTTTTCCTGAATTTACAACATTTCCTTCCTGCTCACCTTTGAGGCCCAGATGATCGCATCAGAGTTAATGGTGAAATCCTGGCCTGGGGCAGCCCTAGGATCCTTGTGCCCAACTTTCACAGGTACTAAAATTTTATTGGGGTGGACAACCCAGTTGACGATATCGTAACGAGCAGTTCTCAGTCCATTTTGTGAGAAGGAGACTTCGTCTCCAGCACTGTTGTTGAAGTGGACATTCCTCAAATTGGCAAGTATCTGAAACAAAAAAAGATCTTCAGAAATTGGGGCAATTAGCTGAAAGGCAGAAATGAGACATCGTGGCATCTATCATTTTGTGGTGGCCATCATCTTAGGAAACAAGCATAAATCTGAAAAAATAGAGTTGGTCCCTTGGTTGAGATATGAGCAATGAGGAGTAACACCAATATTTGGATTCTTTGACATAACAATGCAAAGGGTTCTCTTTATTACTGGGCATTTGTATTTTGGCTTCCACAACTGCAGTTTTAACCAAATGGCAGAATTACAGGTAGCCCTCAATTTATGATCACAAGAGAACCCAAACATTCTGTTGCTAAGTGAGATATTGGTTAAGTGAGTTTTGCCCTTTCTTCCCACAGTTGTTAAGTGAATCACTGCAGTTGTTAACTTAGTAACATGGTTGTTAAGTCAATCTGGATTCCCCATTGATTTAGTTTGTCAGATAGTCACAAGATGGAATCACGTGATCAAAAATATGAGTCAGTTGCCAAGCATCTGACTTAGATGTCATGTCCATTTGGATGCTGAATGGTGGTAAGTGTGAAAAATGCTGTTGTAACTTTGAATGGTCACTAAATGAATTGTTGTAACTCAAGGACTACCTGTACTTACAAAAATTTTAAAACCACGTTTCCAATTTTTATTGTATGGTTTTCCTCACATGACATTTGGAAGGCAGCACAAGAAGCCATGGATGGAAACTAACCAGTTTTGAAGTTCAAGAAGAGGGGGACACGAGTTACGCCCCTGTATACCTTCTCTGGACCATAACTGGATGCTAATTATCGTAATTATTCTAACCATCTCGATTACTGAGAGCCACTTGGCTCTGCCTGGACTCGCACCCTAACAGCTGCGCAATCTATCTTTTTCTTCCTTTTCTCTACCTTTTCTCTTCTTACTTTGTATGGGATATGCTAGGGGTATGTATGTAATTGAATGAATGATCCCACTTTTTATCACCATTATTGTTGTATTTTCTGTGTTTTTAACTACTACGTGGGGACTGCCTGGGTGAGTGAATGAGTATGTATGATTCGGAGGACCTGCCGAGGAATGCGGGGGGCACTGGGGTGGTCGGGGGGACCACGGACACGGGAGTGGGCCGGAGCATTACGGTCGTAACATGGAGGGGCAGATATGGCGGGGACTTTAGGGCTGGCCATTACCGGGGAAGGAGGGTTCGCTACGTCACAGAGATCCCTCCTTCCGGCCCTATGAGTCCCACTCCGAGGCCAGACGGCGCGAGTAATCAGGACCCTGGTCTCAGGCTGTTGTCGCTAAATGCCAGGTCTGTAGTTCACAAGACTCCCCTCGTCCGGGACTTAATTTTAGACGAGAGGGCAGACCTGGCATGTATTACTGAAACCTGGCTGGGCCCGGAGGGAGGAGTCCCCCTCGTAGAGATGTGCCCAGATGGATTTCAGGTGCTTCATCAGCCGAGAGCCCAAGGAAGGGGTGGGGGTGTGGCTATGGTTATCCGGGAGTCTTTAGCACCTCGTAGGATCCCTGCTCCGGAGCTTGTCGGGTGTGAGTCCCTGCTGGTGAAGTTGGACCTCAAGGGTCAAGTGGGTTTGCTGTTAACGTACCTGCCTCCCAACAGCATTGCAGCAGCCCTCCCCTCGCTCCTCGAGTCGGTAGCCGAGCTAGCAACTGAGTTCCCCAGACTTATGGTCCTGGGGGACTTCAATTTGCCTTCGCTCGGTGAACACTCTGATGGGGCGCAGGAGTTCATGGCTTCCATGACGGCCATGGGCTTGACCCAGGTAATCCGGGGCCCAACCCACTCAGCGGGTCACATGCTCGACCTCGTATTCCTCTTGGAGCAGTGGACTTGTGATCTTGGTCTGAGGGGTAATGAGATCATACCCCTGTCGTAGTCAGACCACTGCCTACTGAGGCTTGACTTTTGGAGGCCAAACCCCCACTGTAGGGAGGAGGAACCGACCAAGTGGTTCCGCCCCAGGCGACTTATGGACCCCCTGAGGTTCCAGACGGAGCTTGGGGTTATTCCTGATACTCTCGCCCACAGTCCGGTGGAGACTCTGGTCGCTGCCTGGCACTCGGCAGCATCGGAGACCCTTGACCGGATTGCGCCACTACGGCCCCTCCGAGGCGGCGGATCCCGGAGGCCTCCTTGGTTCACCGAGGAGCTCCGGGAGAGGAAGCGCCGGAGGAGATGCCTAGAGCACCTATGGAGGTCCGATAAGTCCGAATCGAACCGAGCACTCTTAACAACTTGCACCAAGGAGTACATCAGGGCACTTAGGGCAGCAAAAAGATCTTATATTGCCACCTTGGTTGCGTCCGCTGAGTCCCGCCCAGCCGCCCTGTTTAGGATAACCCGTTCCCTCCTAAATAGGAGGGATACGGGGGAACCCTTGCAGGGTAGGGCTGAGGATTATGTCCAATTCTTAGCGGACAAAGTTGCTCGGTTTCGGTCGGATTTGGACTCCACCTCTGCAGATCCAGCTGAGGCACAAGAGGATGAATTGGTAGACCACCCCTGGGTTGAGTTTCAGGATGTTGCCCCTGGGGACGTGGACAAGGCCATGAGAGCTGTGAGTGCCTCCACCTGTGTGCTGGACCCGTGTCCCTCCTGGCTGGTCGCCAACAGCAGTGAGGTGACACGAGGCTGGATCCAGGCGGTTGTCACTGCCTCTCTTCGGGAGGGGCACTTCCCCGCCGCACTTAAAGCGGCGGTGGTGAGACCCCTCCTGAAGAAGCCATCTTTGGATCCAGCTGTTCTCAACAATTATCGTCCAGTCTCCAACCTCCCCTTTGTAGGGAAGGTTGTTGAGAAGGTGGTGGCCTTCCAGCTTCAACGGTCCTTGGAGGAAGCCAGTTACCTTGACCCCTTCCAGTCGGGCTTCAGACCTGGTTACAGCACAGAAACCGCTTTGGTCGCATTGACCGATGATCTCTGGAGAGCCAGGGATGGAGGCCATGCCTCCATCCTGGTTCTCCTTGACCTCTCGGCGGCTTTCGATACCATCGACCATGGTATCCTTCTGCGACGACTGCGGGAGGTGGGGGTGGGAGGCACTGTTTTGCAGTGGTTCTCCTCCTACCTCTCGGACAGGTCACAGTCGGTGTTAGTTGGGGGGCAGAGATCGACCCCTAGGCCCCTAACATACGGGGTGCCGCAGGGTTCGGTCTTATCCCCCCTACTATTCAACATCTACATGAAACCGCTGGGCGAGATCATTCGGAGGCACGGGATAAGATACCATCAATATGCGGACGATACCCAGTTGTATCTGTCCGCCCCGTGCCAACTCAATGAAGCGGTGGACGTGATGAACCGGGGTCTTGAAGCCGTTAGGGACTGGATGAGGGCTAACAAGCTTGTACTCAACCCGGAGAAGACCGAGTGGCTGTTGTGTTTCCCTCCCAATAATTCGGCTAGTATTCCATCACTCAGGCTGGGGGGTCAAACTCTATACCCCTCAGACAGTGTTCGCAACTTGGGAGTCCTCCTGGACCCACAGCTGACCTTCGACCATCATCTGACGGCTGTGACCAGGGGGGCATTTGCCCAGGTTCACCTGGTGCGCCAGTTGCGACCCTACCTGAACCGGGAGGCTCTCACAACAGTCACTCGGGCCCTTGTGACCTCTAGGCTGGAATACTGCAACGTGCTCTACATGGGGCTGCCCTTGAAGAGCATCCGGCGACTTCAGCTAGTCCAGAATGCGGCCGCGCGAGTGATTGTGGGTGCACCTCGGTTCGCCCACATAACACCTATCCTCCGCGAGCTGCGCTGGCTACCTGTTGATCTCCGGGTGCGCTTCAAGGTGCTACTTACCACCCATAAAGCCCTTCATGGTAGTGGGTCTGCGTACTTGAGAGACCGCCTCCTGCCAATTACCTCCTTGCGACCTATTAGATCGCATAGATTAGGCCTCCTCCGAGTTCCATCCGCCAGTCAGTGTCAACTGGCAACCACACGGAGGAGAGCCTTTTCAGTATTAGCTCCGACCCTTTGGAACGATCTCCCCGTGGAGATTCGTACCCTCACCACCGTCCAGACCTTCCGCACAGCCCTCAAGACCTGGCTATCCTGTCAGGCCTGGGGATAAAGATCGTAATCTGTCCCCACCCGAATGATGAATGAATGTTGTGTACTATTTTTTACCTATGTACTGTTTTATGTTTACTGTTTTGTACCCCCCTCCCTATATTTTGTAAGCCGCCCTGAGTCCCCTCAGGGAAAAGGGCGGCCTATAAATAATAATAAAACTAAAACTAAACTAAACCAGGGAGAGAAGCAGCCTAGAGCTAAGGAGGAATTTCCTGACAGCTAGAACAATTTACCAGTGGAACAATTTGCCTCCAGAAGTTGTGAATGTTCAAACACTGGAAGTTTTTAAGAAGAGATTGAACAGCCATTTGTCTGAAGGGGTGTAGGGTTTCCTGCCTAAGCAGGGGGTTGGAAGACCTCCTAGGTCCCTTCCAACTCTGTTATTCTATTCTATTCTAAATTATTGAAGGACAGAAAAATGGCCTTTTGGGGCAGGACAGCTCAGATCCATATACTGACAGTTTCTGCTGAAAAGTATGAATACTCTGACGTATTAGTGCAATCCCAACAAAGATGACAAAATTGACATCTTTATTTACAGAAGATATTGTTGAAAGGGCACTATGCAACCTAAAGCAATCTCTATCTATTGGCCCTGATGGATTATGTGCCTACTTTCTGAAAAAGCTTTCCACTGCCATAGCTGAACCTCTAAGTACTATCTAGGAGGTATCTTTCAGAACCAGCTCCTTGCCTATGGTCATTAGCAACAGTCATTCCAATCTTCAAAAAAAGAAGACCCCAGCCTAGTTGAAAATTACTGACCAATCTCACTGTTGCATCACCTGTAAAGTCATGGAATCAATCATAAACCAATCCATCAACCTCCACTTAGAGATAAACAACCTAATCTCTAACAAGCAATTTGGATTCAGAAAAAAATTGTCCTGTAATCTGCAACTCCTACACTGCAGAAACATTTGGACCACACAAATCGACCAGGGTAAAGCAATAGATGCAATCTACATAGACTTCTGCAAAGCCTTTGATTCAGTGGTACATGGCAATCTACTGCTAAAACTAAGCTCTTACGGCATTTCTGGATCTCTGCAAAAATGAATAGCTGTGTTCCTGTCAAACAGGCAACAAGTGGTCAAAATTGGAAGCACTATATCAAACCCTGCACCAATTAACAGTGGTGTCCCCCAAGGCAGCGTATTAGGACCCACACTCTTTGAGCTTTACATAAACGACCTTTGCGATCATATTATAAGCAGCTGCATCCTCTTTGCCAATGATGTAAAACTATTTAACATTACTGACAATACTGCTACCCTCCAAAGCAACCTTGACTATGTATCAGAATAATAATTAATCAGTGGAATAACTTGACTCTTGAAGTTGTAAATGTTCCAACACTGGAAGTTTGCAAAAAGAAACTGGACAGCATTTTATCTGAAATGCTATGAGGGCTTCCTGCTAGAGTAGGGGATTGAACTAGAAGACCTCCAAGGTCCTTCCATTTCTGTTATTCTGTTTGGTGAAGAAGCTGAACACCACAAGAAATAGCAAACTAAATTGAGTAACTAATACAAACATAATAGGAGGTTAAAATGAACTGAACTGAGTATCTTTTACAGGTTGGATTCAGGCTAAATACTGAGGGACACTGAGGAGGTTTTGACCATATGCCCATTGGTATTTCAACTGCTCTTTTGAAGCTGAATATATTTTTTAGAGATTGGATTCAGGCTATCTACTGAGGGAAACTGAGGAGATTCTCTAGATATACCCATTAGGACTTCAACTGTCCTTCTGAAGCATCTTGAATGTTGCACAAATCCCCCAATATTATCATTTTGTTCCGAGATGCCACCTCCTCCCTGTTCACCCGATGAATCTCAGGGAATTGTTGGAGATCTCTCAGAACCATATATGAAGATCTTCTCTGTATGGATATTATGCTCAAATGGTTTGGGTTACATTTTTTGCTCCCCGCTTGCAACAAAGTATTATATTTAATTCATATTATTGTGTTTTTTAAAGTCATTGCTGTTTTATCCTGTCCTGAGATGCAATGATTTGATACCCTTTGATGGGATAGCAAGAAATGCATATGAGAAGCTTCCTCTCTAATGATTGGTGGACTGGATAAAATATCACAAAGATTACCTGCCATGGCTGGACATTTTAGATCCTCTTTCCAAGCTTTAGCATGGCTGGTCGGACTCCTGCTCCATAATTTGCATGCAATGCATGTGCCACAGCATAAATGGCATTGTAGATATTGTAACTTTCACCTGTCATGCTCATTTCAAAAATAAAATCTGGAATATTCTGTAAATTCTCCTTTCCTGTACATGGTTGTTCCCCTTTTGGAGGGACCTTGCCTGGTTTGGGGATATGGCAGTCAAAGAGTGTTTCCCACCAATCTAGGAGAAAGCTGGCCCCTTCTTTGATCAACTGGTATAAAGACAGGAGGAAGTGGTTGAATTCTGAGACATCGCCAGCCTGGTCCTTAAACTGCAAAGCTCCATGCAAGGTCTTCATACCTTCAGAAGGATCCCCAACCAGAGTAAATTTCCAGTGAGAAGTTAGGATCCAAATAATTTGAAGTGATATCTTCCCATATTTTACAGAAAGATTTAGAACTGATAAAAAATGTGCAATAGAAGTGGAGTCTCCAAATAGAATAATTACTTCAGCTTTAAACAAAATTTTCAAAATTAATTCCTTTATTAAAACAGTAAATCGATCAGATTTCAAGCTTTCAGTGAAGGCCAGACAGATCTCCTTCTCCTTCAGCATTGGCATCAGAGTCGACATGAAATGTTCTCCATTGTCATCTTCAGGGGCTACAAGCCCAACCCAGTTCCACTGGAAGTATAGGAGCAGCTGGACTAAACCCACATACTCTGAAAAGTCACTGGGATTAATCCGGAAGAAGGAAGGATAAACTGGTCTGGATTCCTGAGGAAGCTCAAAGCCAACACCGAGCTGGAGAGAGAGAGATTCCTCTTTCAAAGACAAAGTAAAGTTTTATGCTGACTTTAGGAGATAATATTGCATGCTTTTTTTAACCTACCAGTCAGGCAGACTTACATTGATTAAAGTAAGCTTAAGCTTCTTCTCTTCCTAAAAGAGCTGCTAGTGACATATTTTGTTTGGCTGTGACACATCAGAAGCCAAGAATTTGTTAACCTGACAGGTAATACTGTAAATTGCAGTGAAATGGTGGCTGAACATTTTATGAAAGTTAGAAATTAATTCTTCTTGGCAACTACAGCATTTCAGAATTATTTCATTATCTGTCTGCTGGGGTTATATATCATGAAATATAAAAATGAATTCAACTGTAGGATATCCCCTTTAACAACATTGTTTTCATCCTTGATTTTTGTATGCGCTTCTGTTCTTTGTCTACTTCATACAGTATCCTGTGGATCCCCCTTACCTGTGGGATCTTGTAGATGCTGAAGAGGGAGGCCATCTGCCTTGAGGATTTGGGGTTGTCACCTCCAATGACAGAGAGCAGAGTGTCCTGCCTGTCACATTTATAACCTGGAACCATTTGGCCCCATGTGGAGAGAAAGGAGAGGCTGATTAAAGAAATCCTCCTCTCAAACTGATGATTGTTACAAATGTGGAAGCCAAGTGTGGTGTTGGGGAGGAGAACAAAATCTTTGTTGATTTGTGTGACTGCAAACACCAAGGCCAGGAACTGCTGGTACTTCTTGAGTATGGGTCTATAGTAAATAAGACATTGGGAACATTACAGGGGAAAATGTGTATGAGTGTGGTTTAAATTTGCCTAGCCATATTTTGATGCTAGGAATAACAAATCCCAGATTTCATTGGGTGTTTAAAAAAGATACTCTTTGATTAAAATTGTATGGCTTAGTGACAAAGGAGAAAGGCAAGCTGTTCTATTGATTAATTGCTCTCACCATTAGCGAATTTCTCCTTAGTTTTAAGTTGCTTCTCTCCTCCTTAGTTTCCAACATTGTTTCTTATTTTGATGCTTTGGAAAATATTTTGATCTCCCTAGTCTTTGTAGAAGCTCTTCAAATATTGGAACAGTACCATCTTCCTGTCCCCCTTCCTACTCCTACTTTTCATTAGACTAGAATTACAGTGTTGGAAGGGATATAGGAGGTCTTCTAATTCAACCCCCTGCTTAGGTAGGATACCAGTGGTGGTTTTCGAAAAATTTTGGAACCTCTTCTGTAGGTGTGGCCTGCTTTCTGTGTCCACTGGTGGAACCTCTTCTAACCGTTTCGGTAAATTTGATGAACCGGTTCTACCGAATAGGTGCGAACTGGTAGGAACCCACCTCTGCAGGATACCCTACACCACTTCAGAGAAATGGTTTTCTAATCCCTTCTTTAAAACTTGTAGTGTTGGAGCATTTACAACTTCTGGAGGCAAGTTGTTCCACTTATTAATTGTTCTAACTGTCAGGGAATTTCTCCTCAGTTCTAGGTTGCTTCTCTCCTTGATTAGCTTCCACCCATTGCTGCTTCAGGAGCTTTGGAGAACAGCTTGACTCCATCTTCCTTGTGGCAGCCTCTGAGATGCTAGCAGTCTGCTATCATGTATCTTCTAGTTCTTTTCATTAAACTAGACATATCCAATTCCTGTAATTGTTCTTTGTAGGTTTTAGCTTCCAGCCCCCTAATCATCTTTGTGGCTCTTCTCTGCATGCTTTCCAGAGTTTCAAAATCTATTTTGTAAGGTGATGACCAGATCTGGTCACTACAATACAAAACTGGTATTATTACAGTACCAGACTAATAGGTACAGTACCAGACAGTTAGGCCAGCACAGATTCAAATTTGGTGTTCCGTCCTCATTTTTTATATGGTCTCTCATCTTCCTGATATAGAGTTTTAAAATAATTGAGAATTCATCCTGTTTTATGATCAAAGACAAGAACTAGACTAGGACATTAGAACAGTAGAACAAGGATTTCTGAATGGAGGCCCTGAATCCAGAACACAACAAATAATTCATGCATCTTTCCCTACCAGGAGACACTTACAAAGTATAAAAACCAACCCTGAATGGGTTCTTCTGAAAATTTGGGACAGTGGAAGACATAAGAGTTTCCAAAGGTAAATTCCCACCAATAATGAGATCACCAGGCCTGTAATAGTGCTGTTTTCCTTTAGGCTTGAACAAATTCCTCAACACACATTGCTTCCTCTTAGCAGTAGTTGGAGGCAAGAGGCAGAAGAGCAGCAGCAGGAGAGGCAACCCAGTCATCCTTGTCCCTCCTAAATCAGAAACCAAGATTCATGCAGAAGCTGAATTGCAGGCATGAGCAAAGAGACAAGTGAGGACAGCTGAGTCTCAACAAACCCAAGAATGATTCTCTTCAAGACAAGACAAGCTAATTTGACAGATCCTGCCCCTAGTGGAAGATTTTGGAACATGTTTTCAAAGTAGGTTTTATCCTGGAATAATTTGAGGATGGAAATCCAGAGGGATACGTAAAGAATTACTCTTATGATAATTGCAAAGGAAAGGACTTCTCCTATCCACATAGCAATAGATTTTATTTACACACCAGAATGGAAAAACATGTTTGTGTCTTTTGTTGTTAATCCCTAGTGCAGATAGACTTGAGAGTCAAGGTGAAGCTGGGTATTTGATCTACATGAAATGGTTCCCTGGAAACAAGATGGAGTTTGGTCTGAGCCATAGCTTTTTGGATAGTATTGAGTGCTAAAGGGGCATAGTGGCACAGGACAATCAGTGGCAGTAAATTTGAATAATCATTCCAAAATTTATTCCAAATAACTGGTTTACTTATACTTGTTAGCGGGTAGAATTAGAAATTAATTTCTCCCATAGAAGTAGTAGATTGGAAGATCTCTCAACCTGTTATGCTAATTTTACAGAGCAAGAGCAATAGAAAGGAAGGAAACTTGGAGGTCATCTAGCCCAACCCCGTACTCTTGTAGGAGACCTATACTATTTTTGATGGATTGCGCTCCAGACTCTTAGCATATTAAGAGTTGGAAGTGACCTTGTAGGTCATCGACTCCAATCCCCTGCCCAAGCAGCAGACCTTACACCATTTCTGAAAGATAGAAGTCCAGTCTCTTCTTGAAAGCCTCCAGTGATGAAGCTCCCACAACCTCTGAAAGCAACTTCTCTTTTGTTGGTTGATTGTTGATTGCTGTTCTTAAAAGCCTTTAACAATTTGTCCCACTAGTTAAGTGATTTGTCCTTAGTTCTAGCTTGCTTCTCTCCTTGGTTAGTTTCCATCCATTGTTTCTGGTCCTGACTTTTGCTGCTTTGGTAAATAATTTGTCCCCCTCTTCCCTGTCACAGCCTTTCAAGTATTGGAGGACTACTATGATGGCATCCCTGGTTCTTCTCTCAGTAGACCAGCTATAACTCCACTCCCCTGATCATCTTTGTTGCTCTTTTCTGAACATTTTCAGAAATGGGGTGACCCAAAAAAGATGTTGAGACTTTGGAAAGAATTTAAACTAGTTGGACTAATTTAAAATTAGTTTAAACTGATTTAAACTATTTGGAGTCAGAAAAAGTGTTCTGCTATGTTTTGTAATCCAAGCAATGTTGTGAAGGTTTTGTCTGAGGTTGTTGGCTATGAAGAAACTCTCATATTTAATCCTAGCAAAAACCCAAACAAAGGATCTGTGGAGGCTTGGTCCTTCCAATATTGGGACATAGCCAGTTTTAAAATAAACAGAGAGAAAAATTCTCATTTAAAACAGGACTAAAGATTATGAATTTTTAGAATAGGATAGCATAGCATAGAATTAGAATAAAAATAGAATAGAATAGAATAAGAATAGGATAGAATAGAATAGAATACCAGAGTTGGAAGGGACCTTGGAGGTCTTCTAGTCTAACCCTCTGTCTGGGCAGGAAACCTTACATCACTTCACACAAAGGGTTATCCAGCATCTTCTTAAAAACGTCCAGTGTTGGGGCTTTCACAACTTCTGGAGGAAAGTTGTTCCACTGATTAATTTCTCCTTAGTTCTAAGTTGCTTCTTTCCTTGATTAGTTTCCACCCATTGCTTCTACCCTCAGGTGCTTTGGAGAATAGCTTGACTCCCTCTTCTTTGTGGCAGCCCCTGAGATATTGGAAGACTGCTATCATGTCTCCCCTGGTCCTTCTTTTCATTAAGCTAGACATTCCCAGTTTCTGCAAACCTTATTTATATGTTTTAGCCTCCAGTCCCCTCAACATATTTGTTGCTCTTCAAATTTTGATGAAGACATCACATTTTAAGGTGAAGTAAAAGGTCAAATACCTTGAGGTGACATTTACAAATGCAAACTCTAACCTGCTCCAAAATAATTTTGTGTGTGTTTGGAATGAAATGCAAAAAGATTTACTAAGGGGAAATAAATTGTGATTATCATTTTTGAGTAGAATTTCTGTAATTACGATGAAGGTTTTACCAAAGAAGTTGTTTTTATTCCAGAAACTACCAATACTGGTGACCGATATTTCATTGAAACAATGGCAAAAGTCTATTTCTAAGTTTACATGGCAAAGGCCAAAAAATATGGAATATGAATAGTTGCAAGATGCTAAAGAAAGAGGAAGGTTTGTGTAGCCAGGTTTAAAACCATACTTTGATCCTTGTTGTTTGATTTTGGTGAAAAACCGGGTAGCCCTTTAAAATAAGATGTCAGCTCAGGAAACTTCCTTTAGAAAAGAAATAATGCTGAGACCAAACTAATGGACCTACAGTCAGACAATATATTTTAGCCAAACTTAACCTAAACTCAACTCAAAAGGAGAATTGGAATAAAAAGACTCACATACCTACAATGTAATAAAGATTTAATTTAGGCAGGAAAGTTGGATTTGAGGAAAAGTATACAACCAGAGGTGACATTCACATTTTTTCCCTAACGGTTCTGTGGGCCTGGTTTGGTGGGGGGTCCTGTGACTGAGTGGGCATGGCCACAGCCCCTCAGTCACATGATTTGTCAGAAATGATGTAGGGTCTCCTGCTTGAGTGGGGGGGGGGGGGGTCAGACTGGATGACCTATAAGGTCCCTTCCAACTCAGTTAATCTGTTAAATTTAGTAGCTGGAGCAATGGGGTTCTGCTGTGAGCAAGAACACACACTGATGGTTGATTGGCACCAGAGGGCTGGTTCCTGCATGAGGCAATCTGCACTGTGATTGGTTGCTCTGGGTGTGGAGGGGGAGTTTCCCTTTTTCCCGCCTTTTTCTTATGTGGGCCCTGATTTGCCTCAGGTGCTCACATTTGCCTAAATATCTAGTTTTCTGTATATATAGTTGTAAAATATGTTCATTTTTTATATATAAATGTGTGTGTATGTGTGTTTGTGTATACATACATACATGTATATAATTTTCAAACATACAAAATACACAAAAACAAAACATAGACATAAACTACATTTACACAATACATTGGAACTTCATGTTCCTTCTTATAGCAGTTTCAAATTGATACCCTTCTCCTTCTGTTAATTCCCCTTTTAATATATTTCATTTGAGCTTCACTATTTTTAACTCTCTTATTTTACTCTTCTATCTGATATATCGGATGATTACCTCTAATAAGCTTAAACTCTCTTGAGTGCATCTATACATAGTAATCCTCCTTAACGTCTACTTTTGGGCTTTATTGGCTTCTTTCATTGACCCTTGTTTTTTTCCTCCAACACCACCCCCTAGAGTCAGGAACAATTAGCACATATGTGCAAGGGGAACTTTTACCTAAAATATATTCATTTCTATAAAGCTAAAAGTTTGTGTCAGCATTTTTTTTTTTATTATTTTTATTTTTTGTTACACAGACAACAATGGGAAAGGGAGAGGATGGAAAGAAAAAAGGGGGGGAGGGGAAACCCATCTTCACATACAATATGTCGTTTAATCACAGGTGCATCCCTACTAAGTTTATACATCCCGTATCTCTCTATTGTATATTTAATAAGCACCACAATAAGCTAGGGTTTAAAAAACAAAAAACAACAAAATAAAACAAGGGAGAGAGAAAAAAAGGTCCAAGAAGGAAAGGGAAAAACAAAACAAAACAAAAAAAAAAACATCATCACATGCAGCATGTCGTTTGATTACGGTTGTTTTAACATCTACATCTTCAAATAATGTTTACCATCTCAGATATTTCCTCTAATGTAACTAGAGGTCTCATTTTCCTTCTACCATATATATTCAGTTAACATTAGCATTGTTTTCCCCCAGAGAATATACTTCTATTCATTGTTAATCTTGCATTTCATACCTTCAAACAGAGATCTTATTCCTTCATTGTTCAACAAGGCATCGCTGCCTATATATACCAGTTTTCATTTGTTCCCCTATTAGAATTGCCTTATCAGCAGCGAAATATCATTATAATAAGTTCTTAACCTTATACATTATATCACCAGACCTTATATTAGTACTTCCTTATATCATTGTTGAATTATTTCACAGCATAATTATATCATCATTTACTTTTTCCAATTAAGGCATAAGTGTATCATTTTTCATTTCCAAAATTTTGGTTTTTTTCCCTTAGCCATTGATAAAACAAGTCCCATATCTTATAAAATTGTTCATCCTCTTGCTCTCTAATTTCAAATGTCAATTTACTCATTTCGGCACAGTCCATTATTTTTCGAATGATTTCTTCCTCTTTTGGTATTGTTTCATTTTTCCAGTTTTTTGCAAATACAATTCTGGCTGCTGTTAACACATTTACAATCAAATATTTTAAGTCTTTGTTGTAGGTTTCTGGTAAAATTCCCAATAAAAAGACCTCTGGTTTAAAGTCTATTTGTTTGTGTATCATTTTCTCCAACCACATGTGGATTTTAGTCCAGTATCTTTTGGCTTCAGTGCAAGTCCACCACATGTGGTAGTATGAGCCAGGTATCTGGTGACATTTCCAACACTTTTCTGATTTATTCTTGAACCTTCTTGCGATTCTGGTCGGGGGTAGATGCCACCTGTAAAACATCTTATACAAGTTTTCTCTATATGCAGTAGACATTGTCATTTTGTAATTTTGAGACCACAATTTCTGCCAATTCTCTAAATCAATCCCATACTTAAAATTTTTCCCCCAAGCAATCATAGTTTCTTTAACTTGTTCTTCATGCAATTTAAACTCCAATAAATATCCATATAGTTTTTTAATTACTTTTTCATCAGTACCTGTTGTTAAATTGGGAAAAGATTAAAAAATTACATTATTTAAAAATTCCAGTCTGGACATCAACAATTGAAGCATTCTCGTATCCGATAATACATAAAAAGGAACAAACAGTTAGATATATAGAATTATTGAATACAGAGGGTGAGCTCAAATCTAGTCAAGAGTTGAAGCAAGAAGGGATGGAAATGAACTGGTATTCATATGTACAGATACAATCTAGATATAATGAAGATAGAAAAACTAAAGGTCTCTATAATAAAATGACTGAGCTAGATAAAATTCTAACAGGTACTGTGTCAGCATTTCTGACTCCATTGGGACACCGGCTGTGCAATTCCCTGACATATACCAAAAGCCCCTCCCCTTATATATTATATAATGTAGTTTATATAATAAATTACCTATGGTGACTGACTTTTCTGCTACACACACATACACACAGAGTATATATAGCATTCCATGTTTCTATTCTCTTGCTACATTCCCCTTTCTATAAGAATTTATTTTCCTGATAGTATTGTAAAACTCCTCTGCAGCTTCCCCACATGCCAAAAATGTCAATCTCAGAGCTTTATGTGGTATCCCAGGACTATTATCAAAGCTACCTCCTATTATGCTATCAGCTCATCTGATATAGCAGGATATATTTATCAAAAAAAATAAAGGCAGGTTACAGAGTAAAACATAATTTTGAAGTGCAGTTTTTCCCCAGTGCTCAGCTTCCTGAAGATGCTGATTTTGACTCAGGGGTTTCACTGTTGATGAAAATGTAACCAAATTTTGGTATTTCATCACAAAGCTCTCAGTGCCATTTGGTTCTTTCTTTCCTTTCCCCCTGTAAATCAGGAAACTTTCCCCATTCAGAACACTTGGTGCATGATTCTATGTCCTTCTCTTTGTAACCAATTTCTTTGTAAATTAATTTGCATCAGGAATGGTGACCATTTTCTCTCATGATGTTCAGTGTATGTTTTTTCCCCCTCTACTACATTGTTGACATTCTCAGCACACATGAAAAGATAATGTACACATATAAAAGAGATTTCTGGCTGATAGACATGCCAGTCTTTCTATAGTTCCATTATAAAGTGGTGGAAAACCGTCACTCTGACATTGAAAGTCACAGTAGTCATGCAAGTGTCCAGTGAATAGACAGGGCCTTTTTCCCACAGCAAACTGACCAGGCCAACTGGAGATGAAGAGATCCACGTCTCTTGGAAACCTATTCTGAGTTCGTTAATAATGAAGAATGATTGGCTATTTTTGATCCACCATGAGGACTGGCCCTAGAACAAAGCACATTTGCCTGTTCTGAAAATCTCGTTGAAAGTTGGGAAAGTGACATGATCTCACATCACCAATTTTTGTAGCCAAATGATTTTTCCCAGAGTTTCCGATTCTGGTTGTTGGTTGTAGGTGGGTCAGATGCAAAAGGGGGGGGGGAAGTTGGTGAGGAGTTTTAAAGGATCCCAGGTACCACAGTGCCTAACTGATCCCCATTCACAAGATGGATTTTTTTTTTCAGATAAAGGGACTGAAGGCTAAACCATATGATGAACAATTGAAGGAATTGGGTATGCCTATTCTCATGAAGAAAAGGATTAGTGGTGATATGATAGCAGTCCTCCGGTACTTAAAAGACTGTCACGGGGAAGAAAGCATCAATTCAATCTCCATAGTACCTGAGGGAAGGACAAGAAGCTATGTGTAGGGTCATATCAGAGGGACATTCAACCTGGAAATGAGTAAGAATTTCCTGACAGTATTTATTGTTTATTTATTTATTGAATTTATATTGCCACCTATTCGCACATGGTGACTCAAGGTGGCTTACAGCATATAAAACCTCATTTAAAACAATAAAACTAATAAAAATAATCAAATAAATTAACATAATATAGTAAGATCAATAAGAATGATTAATGAATGGAACATCTTTCCTCCTGGACATGTGGGTGCTCAATGGTTGGTAACTATAAAAAAAGGCTGGGCAACAATTTATCCAGGATTGTATGAGGATTCCTGTCTTGGGCAGGGAGTTGGAGTAGGTGATCTCCAAAGTGCCTTCCAGACCTATGATTCTAATAATTGAAATGGCTTTCCTCCAGAAGTTGGGGGTGTCCAATCACTGGAGTTTTCCAAGAAGAGATGGGAAGGGACAATTTTCTGGAATGGTATAATATCTCTTGGATGGGCAGGGTGTTGGACTAGAAGACCTCTAAGGTCCCTTCCAGCCCTATGATTCTCTGTATGTGTCTTACTAACATGCTGTTACTCAACCAAGAATGTGTTTTCCACACAGATATCATCTGTATGCTAATGATATTCACGTGTACAAGCAGTCATGTTTAATGTGCTCAAAGTTTTGTGTCTGATAGTGCCTGAAAACTCTTGGAAGTGAAGGAACAGTATCATTTTCTCTTAATTTTTGAAATGTGTAAAGTATGAATGCATCTCATTGTCTCCTTATCTGCAGAGTTATGTATTCCACTATTTTATTGGAAAAGATCCATTTCCAATTTAGTAATTAAACAGAGTAGGAACATCCATCCATTATCTGCTGAACTCAACAAAGAGGCTTACTGTAACCAGTTATCGCATTTGATAAACATTATTTATTGAGAATATTCCTCCTCTGTTATCATGTATTCAACATGTCACCAGGTAGTAAACATGCCACCAAGATACGTATGAATGTTCCCCATTACTGCATGAATTAAAGATTTTTGTTTCTTATCATATTTTCTCTACAATTCAGATCGGGCCTCAGTAGGATAATGTAACATTTTGGGGAAAAAATACAAGCCAAGACAGCAGCTCCAGAGGCCAAAATGGAGAAGATCTCCACGGTCACCATGGACTTCCCTTTGGTACTCAAGTAGGTAGGGAGGAAGGTGATCCAAACACTGCAAAATATTAGCATGCTAAAAGTAATGAACTTGGCTTTATTAAAGCTGTCAGGCAATTTCCTAGCTAGAAATGCAATTTCCTAGCTAGAAATGCAATGTTTTATGCTGTCCTTGCATATCTAGCTTTTTTGGCAAGGGCCAAAAAAGCTAGATATGCAAGGACAGCATAAAACATTGAATCTGAACCTTCATTACATTCCAAGATGGTCTCTCCAACCAAGGAGTGGAAGTCCATGTTGACAAATGGGGGAGAGGTTGCCAACCAGGTGGCACAAAGGACTGCTTGGATCAGGGGACAGGCTATGACAATGGAGTTGGTCAATGGTTTTCCTAAGAGTTTCCTTGTCTTGTTCCCTGGCTTGGTAGCCATGAAGGCCAGAACCACCATGACAGTTTTTGCCAACACAGAGGAAACTGCAAGGGAAAAGAGAATGGCAAAGGAAGTTTGTCGTAAGAGACAGGTGAAGTTCCCAGGTCCTCCAATGAAGAGGAAGGAGCAAAGGAAGCAGAGCAGGAGGGAGGTCAAGAGGATATAGGTGAGATCTCGGTTGTTGGCCTTGACGATCGGTGTGTCACGATGCTTATGGAAAATTGCTAGGACTGACAATGTGATAAAAGAGAGAGAGATAGTAAGAGAGGCTAAAGTGTAGCCCAGGGTATCTTCATAGGAAAGGAAGTGGATCTTCTTGGCAATGCAGTGATCCTTGAACTTGTTGGGATATTGGTCTTCTGGGCAGGGGTCACAGAGAGCTGCATCTGAAATGAAGAATCTTTGTCTAAATATTTCAGTAGCAATCATAGTAAGAATTATACCTCCTGCCTCATATCTCAGTTGTGACTCCTTTTCACATCAGTCAATTCAATAAGAAAGGGATGGGAAACTTTTTGTGCCGTGTAAAAATCAAGATGGTTTTTGTTCAAAATGAGCCTGGAGGATCAGTTGCTGAGAGATTGAGATCTCTGCCTCTGTAATCACCAGGCACCTGCACCAAATTTTGCATATTTTTCCAAGAGGGGGAGAAGGGTTGGCACTTGCATTTTTTTTTACTTTGTATTGGAAATCTAAGAAGATTGACCGCTCTCTCAATCAGGAATCCTGCTTTTTACTACTTAGTTTCATCATCATTTGGAGTTTTATAAAATCATAAGGAGACACACAAATGCACACCAACTCACACATAGAAACATTCATGTGTAATGGGAGGTGGGGCAGTGAATTTCTTTGTTTGAAACCAGCATCTCCCATCATTCAATCAGAGGTTTTGTTGTAGAGAGAGCCTAGCTTCAATCCATGATAGATTGGTTGATTTCTCTGACATACCTATAAGTTTCAAGGGAGACTGATAATCTTGACAGAAGCACTAAAAGTAATACAAAGTTTGAACACCAAACCAGGCTGTATCACTCATTTAGGAAAATGATCATAATTGGTTTTCCCATTGGGATGAGATAAGAGGAATGGAGAGGACAGCAAGAAATGTGCAATTTTTTGTCTTGAATGCACCTTGTGGTAAATTTGGTGAGGAGAGCAATCTTGCCAATCCTTGTTTCTCAGAGATGGGAAATTAGACTGGTGGGGAGGGCTGTCACAACAACTTGCTTCTGTATTGTAAAGCATGTCAAACCTACCACAAATCACCCAAATCTCTTAATATTTTAATATATTGAATGGCTTCCTTGATCCTGGAAGATCTCCATTTGAAGGTTGCTCTACCTGTCTGATTAGAAATGGTGCCTTCTGGACAAGGGTCACATTTGTAGCAGCAAACCTGCTCACCCTCTGGAACGGTTCTCTTCTCACCTGTCTGGCATCTCTTCCTGCCACACCTGGCAAAGGGCACCTTCTAAGAGAGAAAAGTTTGAGATGGTCTATTGAATGATAACGCATAATTTAATTTACACATTAAGATCTCCATCTTCCAAAGTGCTTTACCATCCACATCAACTAGGAAGTGCTCCTGGGGAATTGAGACTATATCATTGCCAGCAATTCCATCCGCCGGCCAATGCCGGCTGGCGACTACCCGGAGGAGAGCCTTCTCTGTGGCTGCTCCGACCCTCTGGAACGAGCTCCCCATGGAGATTCGAACCTTCACCACCCTCCAGGCCTTCTGCAAAGCCCTTAAAACCTGGCTGTTCCGACAGGCCTGGGGCTAAAGAGCTTTTGCCCCCCCTCGAAGGTATGATTGTTGTGTGCTTTTAAATTGTGTATTGTTTTGTTTGTCTTTTTATCCCTTATCTGTATCCCCTTCCCTGACTTGGATTGTGAGCCGCCCTGAGTCCCCTCCGGGGAAAAGGGCGGCATATAAGTGCAATAAATTCCAATTCCAATTCCAATTTCAGATAGGTAGCTCTCCTATCTTTCCTTAAAAATCTCCAGTGATGAAGCACCTGCAACCTCTGAAGTTAAGTTAATTTTTCTCACTGTTAGGATGTTTCCCCTTAATTCTAGTTTGCTTCTCTCTTTGATTACTTCCATCCATTGTTTCTTGTCTTGCCTTCTTGTGCTTTGGAAAATAAGTTGACCCCATTCTTTGTGGCTGCCCCTCAGATAGCAATAGGACTTAGCAATAGAAATTAGACTTACTGTATATACCACTTCATAATGCTTTACTGCTCTCTCTAAGTAGTATACAGAGTCAGCCTATTTCTCCCAACAATCTGGGTCCTCATTTTACCCACCAGGATGGAAGGCTGAGTCAACCTTGATACTGGACCTTAAAACTGGAATACAGCTAACATGTCACCTCTAAACCTTTTTCCCCCTAGACTAGCCATATCCAATTCCTGCAACCATTCTTATGTTTTAGTCCCCAGGGCTCAGCTTTTCTCTGCACTTTTTCCAAAGTCTCAACATCTTTTTTGTAATGTGGTGACCAAAACTGGATGTAGCTATCAGCCATGGGAGCCATCTTTTTCTTTGGAGCTTCGGGATTGTTACATTTAGAGCCTGGGAATGCAGGAGGAGGGATTACAAGGAGAACTGTAAGATTCACCACAACAATATTCTTCTCCCTGGGAGTCAAGGACAGCTGCCCTGCACCTGGATGGGAGTGACTGGGGATTGTCTCTAGTTAGAGTGAAGAAGCGATTGGGCCATGTGATGGACTTGTGGGTGACATTGACTTTCTTTTGGGTAGGGAAAAGCTGGAATTCTCATATTCAGGTTTTCCCAGATGTGCCAATATAACATCTCTAATAAAAGGGAGCTTTGAGGAATTGCTGTCCTTGGAGTCTTCTTTCGTTGGGGGTGTTACTTGGAACCCTGACACAGTATTCCAGCTGTGATCTTACAAAGACTTTAGAAAGCGGTACTAATATTTCATGTGATTTTGATTCTATACTTCTGTTTATACAAGCAAGGATTGCATTAGCTTCTGTTTGTCTGCTTCCTCCCACTGTTGGCTCAGGGTTAAGTGATCGCCCAGTAGGGCTGCAAGGTCTTTCTCACAGTTACTGTTTTTTTGAGCCAGGTTTCACATAATCCATACTTGTACCTTTGTTTTTTCCTTCCTATGCGTAAAACCTTGCTTTTCTCTACATTACATTTCATGTTGTTGGATAAGGGCCCATTGTTCAAGTCTCTCAAGATCTTTTTGAATCCAGAGCTTGTCTTCTGGGGTGTTGGTTATTCCTGTCAGCTTAGTGTCATTTACTATTTCAGTAAATGGTTGCCTTTGGTTGCCAGGCTGTCAGTCGTATGTCGAGAAGAAAAAAAGAGGAATTTTTTTTCTTCTAGCTGTTCGAGCAGGGAGTCCCTCTGTATCCCATCCTCATCGCCAGTGTAGAAGTCTGGACTGACAGAAAAGGCGACAGACTGCCTGAGGTAAAAAGGAACACTTCAGCACCTTCCTCTGCTTGGCAGCTATTTATACAGAGCTGTCAAGCAGAGCAGCCAACAGTAACAGAGTAAAAAGCCCACTTCTAGTCAGGCACGTCTTATCCAATAGGCACAAGCCTTTGGTTGCCGAGCTGTCAGTCATATGTCAAGGACTTGTGGCTGATCATAAGTTGAGGACTTAAGACCGGTCGCAAGTCAAGGACATTACAGTCATAGTGCAAAGACCAAACTGCAGCCACCATCATCACCCTGCAGTCTATATTCCTGCAATTCTCTGCTCCCTCAGCTGACCTTCACCATATTTTTGCTCATGATGAAGCGAGCCCAATCAGGCTATTCGGAAGAGAACTTTTGTCTATATGAGGCTTTTTCTGAAGAAGTAAACCACCATGAGTGACCTTGGGAAGAAAGCTTTATGTATGTCCTGGAATAAATGAACCTTTTTCTGAATTCAGGACATTTCCTTCCAGCCCACCTTTTTGGCCCAGATGATTTCATTGGAGTTGATGGTGAAATCCTGGCCTTGGGAAACCCTGGGATCCATTTGCCCAACTTTCATGTAGAGAAAAGATTGATTGGGGAGGAAAATCCAGTTGAGAAGATCGTAACAAGCAGACATTGGTCCGTTTTCCAAGAAAGAGACTTCATTTCCATCACTGTTATTGAACTTAATATTGTTCAAATGGGCAAGAAACTGAAAGAAAAGAGACCCTTGGAAAGTAGAGTAACTAAAAATGAGACATCATGGATTCTATCACTCTCTGCCGACAAATATTTTAGGAGATAATTACAAATCTTTAAAACTAGGCATGTTAGCTTAATGAGTGATGGGGAGCAGCATGAAATCATAGGAATCTCACATTGGAGAATTATAGATTGACCCCACCGCTACAAAAATATTCTATTATTGTGTGTTTTTTCTGACTACTTCAAATTCACTTTAATAGAATAATTATGACATATAAATATTTTAATGTCCTACTCCAAATGCAATTGTAGAGCTGCTGAGATACTTATGCTTCCATTTTTAATCAAACCATTAATTGTTTGCTATTTCATGATTTAGTTTATTTTCAGATGTAATTAGAAGGGCAATACAGACCTATTTAATAAATTAAGGAAGAAATGTCCATGGAAATTTCTAAGGATCTGTGGACTGAATAAAATTCAGAAAAATTACCTGCCATGACTGAACATTTGTGATCCTTTTTCCAAGCCTCACCATGGCTGGTTGTGCTCCTGATCCATGCATTGTATGTAATGCATGTGCCACAGCATTAATGGCATTGTAGATGTTGTAACTTTCACCTGTCATGCTTGTTTCAAACATGTAAGATGGCACATTCTTAAAATTCTCCTTTCCTGTACAGTGTTTTTCCCCCTTTTTAAGGATCACTCCTGGTCTGTGGATCTCGCAGCCAAAAATCCTTTCCCACCATAGAGGGAGAAAGACATCTCCTTGAGGGTTCAAAGGGTCTAACGAAAGAAGGGCATGCCTGAATTCTGGGATATCAGGGCTTTGATCCCTGAAATGCAAAGTACCATGGAAAGGTTTTAGATACCCCAACATTTCGTGAGATGTGCTTATTTCCCAATGGGAAGTCAGGATCCAAACAATTCTAAGTGTGAAAATTCTTTTGGTTTCCAAAAAATCGAGAGATAGATATATAGTTTTAATACATTTGGATTCTCCAAATACAATAATGACCTCAGCTTTATCCCAGGTTGGGATTAAAGAAATACATTTTTCTGCTGCTAAATAAGCAGATACAGATTCCAACAGGTGAGTGAAGGCCAGGCAGATCTCCTTCTCCTTCAGCATTGGCACCAAAGTAGAGATAAAAAGTTCTCCATTGTCATTTTCAGGGGCCACCAGCCCAACCCATTTCCACTGGAAATACAGGAGCAGCCGGACTAAACCCACATACTGAGGAAATTCATTGGGGCTGATCCGGAAAAAAGAAGGGAAAACAGTTCTGTCTCCTTGAGTAAACTTGAGGAAGTGAAAACCAAACTGCAGAAAAGGAGATTCATAATTTTTAATGACAATATTTTATAGTGATGTTAAGGGTCAGTATCAGTAGCTTTTTGCCCTGCCAGTTCAATTGAATCACTTTGAATGGTGTGAGAGACTTCCAGTTACAATGACAAATTCAGATTTCAACAGGTGTATGAAGACCATGGCAATAGCAATAGCACTTAGACTTATTTACCACTTCACAGTGCTTTACAGCCCTCTCTATGTGGTTTACAGAGTCAGCCTCTTGCCCCCAAGAATCTGGGTCGTCATTTTACCCACCTCAGAAGGATGGAAGGCTGAGTCAACCTTGAGCCTGGTGAAATTGCAGGCAAACGGCAGGCAGCAGAAATAGCCTGCAGTATTGCGCTCTGCCATCGGGGCCCATGCAGCTGAATGCTTTTTCTTTGCTATATGTAAACAAGATTTGTTCATTTAACAAGTATACTTTGCAAATGCACTAAAACATACAACTTTTGTTTTTATCGATCCCTTCCCTTTAACTGAGCTATTTCTGGACCCCACAGTTCCTTGTGATCTGCTTCTTTGGAAGACTTGTGTGGCTATATGTCTCAGCTACACCCTCAGCTGTGGAGGTCTTTAGAGTCCTCTTGCACATTCCATCAAATTGTGCTTAACATTAGGACAAAACCTTGTAAAGAGTATAACTGACATAATCTGACTGGCACTGGCATATGAGAAGCCAAGGAAATATACCATCAACCTTATTCACACAATAAACCAGACTGAAGCATGGTTATGTTTACAAAGAACCTGTTTGGAAAGAATTGATCCAGGAAAGCATTTCAGAAATTCCTTATTCCTTATTCACACACAAAAAAACCCCAAACACTTAGTCCCAACTTAATTTGGTTTCATTTTTGGGTTTTATGTTTGCATCTCTTCCATCTCCGCTCCGAATTGGTATCCTATGGAACCGCCTTACCTGTGGAACCTTGAAGATGCTGAAGATGGAGGCCATCTGCCTTGAGTCCTGGGAGGTGAGGCCTCCAACAACAGAGAGCAGATTGTTCTGTTTGCCACATTTGTAACCTGGAAGCATCTGGCCTCGCGTAGACAGAAGAGAGAGGCTGTTCCAGGAAATCCTCCTAACAGTCTCCTTATTGTCATAAATATGGAAGCCGAGGGTGATGTTGGGAAGCAGAACCAAATCCTTGTTTATTTTTGTGAGTACATGTACCAAGGCAAGAAATAGCTGATAATTCTTGAATTCAATGCTATAATGAGAAAACATTAAATATTATAAAATAATAATATTATAAAAGTACATAATATTAAAGGGAAACTTTTGTGCGGTGTGGAACTTGCCTTTCCTTGATTGGGTTTGTATGGGTGTTTGCCTGGACTTTGAGGTGGTGAATTTATTTGTTTTGAGTCTTTGGACAAAAAAATATGATTAAGAAGATTATGTGGAGGGACCATCCACATGAAACCATGATCCATGTAGAGAAGTATTCAATGTGATAATGAGAAAACATTCAAAAATTTTAAATGAAAGCTTTTAGAATAGAAGAGAATAGAATAGAGTAGAAGGGAAGGGAAAAGAAGGGAATAGAATAGAATAGAATAGAATAGAATAGAATAGAATAGAATAGAATAGAAGAGAAGAGAAGAGAAGAGAAGAGAAGAGAAGAGAAGAGAAGAGAAGAGAAGAGAAGAGAATAGAATTATTTATTGACCAAGTGTGATTGGACCCACAAGAAATTTGTCTTTGGGGCATATGCTCTCAGTGTACATAAAGAAAAATAAAATAAAATAGAATACGTTCATCAAGAATTCTAAGATACAACACTTAGTGTTATTTGGAAGCAAATAAAACTATATAGATTTTAAAGATACAAGAAACATGGTCATAGTCATAAGTGGGGAGAGATAGGTTATAGTAGTGTTGGCCTTTCTTTGAGTGTGTTTCACTTCTCCTGGAACTTTGAGGTGGTGAATCCATTTGCTGTCAGCCTTTGGATGAGAAAATGTGATTAGGAAGATTATTTTGATGGTACTGAAAAAAGGGGCTGAAAAACACATTTGCAATCCTAAGCAGCCATGACTCATCGCATGAGAAATATCATAAATCCCTTTGGCCTTATGAGTTTTCTTTTGAAAGCTGTTTTGGCTCTGGAACTGTTGCTGTTCACAATGTTCCATGAGGCAGATTCACTAAAGGCCATTACAAAATACCACTCATGATTCCAAAACGGGTGTCTATGGAAATTCTCAATCGTCCAGGGCATGGTTTTCCCAAAGATGCTTCTCAAAATACAACTGGACTTTGATTCTTCTTTCTTTAAATTTTTTTCTCATCCAAGAAGATTCAGAATTGAAGTCAGAACTGAAGAAACTTTTTGGATGAGAAGCAAAATATTTTTAGGGGAAAAAAAACTTTCCTCATTAATTGTGCTGTTTATCATCTTCCTGATGAAACATGAAAATTCTACCCTATTTTAGAAGAATGCCTCTTTATCCTGGAAAGCACCGAAGGATTCTAAACTGCAGCAGAACCTGCAAACATCAGTAGAGTATTAATTTATGAAAGGAGTTTCCTAAATCCCAAACAAAGCAGAATTTTTTTCTAATCCATTCACTTCCAGGTGAAACAAACCTTATTGTAATTCTTGTCTTTGATGGCTCACGGTCAAACTCTATCATTTCAAAGAGAGCAAACTTTTCCAGGAACAAATTCCCGCCAATAATGAGATCCCCAGACTTATAGTAGTCCTTTACAATTCGCAGAGGGTTCCTTGCTACACACATGGTTTGCATTATCTTATGAGTTGTTGAAGGCAGGAGCCAAAGGAGAAGCAGCAGGAGAGGCAGACCATTCATAATTCTCACCTTCCTTCCTAGATTACATATCAAATTTTGTTGAGAAGCAGAACTGCAAGTGGCTTCCACAAAATCCCACCAAGTCGTTAGCAGAGAGGAAGCAGACTGTGCCACATGGGTGGCCTTGAGGCAAATTAATATCAAGTGTGATTTCTCTTACCTACCTTGAGTTGTCACTGAAGACAAAACAGCCCAGTTCAGTTTAATGGATCGAAAGAAATGACTTGTTTGCAAAACAACCTAAGGTGACATGTCCAGATCCCCTTGGGAGATCTCAGCATTATTTCATTTAAGCAAGTTTTATCTTGGAAGACTTCTGTGGGTAAAAATCTGTGGGGGATACATTAAGGATTACTGTACTTCTGATAATTGCAAGGAAGAGTAACATCCTACCCATTTAACAATTTCCTTCATGCACCAGAAGGGGGAAAACATGTTTGTGTCTCTTGTTCTTCATCCAAAGAACAGATGGAATTGAGGGTCAGGGTCAAGATGGGATTTGGCCTAACTGAAAGCCCCCAACACCTGCATCCAAGATGGAGTCTGGCTTGTGCCAGGGTTTTTTTCAGATAGGGCTAAGCATGGTGATGAGTTGTAGCCTTGCAAAAGTGACCAATAATGCAGTTGTTTGTAGAAGAAATTTTGTATTTATTCTTACATGGTTAGGGAAGATATAGAAGCTCATTTCCCTTATACCCCTTACAAATAGTGAGTGGGGGACTAAAGATATAAGCCTAATTTAAACTCTATGGAGATTCTCAGTCATCCACGTCATGGTTGTCCCAAAGGTGCTTATTCAGGAGGCAACTGGATTTTCTTGTTTTCTTTTTTGGAAGACGTTTTGCTTCTCATCCAAGAAGCTTCTGTCAGTTTCCAAGTAATGCATCTCTCACAAATCGAACTCCAAGGCATTTCCTTTCCTCAAAGAACAAATATATTTAGATACACCATCTTGGCACTAACTGGTGAAAAGTATGTACTAAAGTTCCTGGGATTTCCCTACCCAACTATGAATAAGGGTTTTGTATTTTTCCAAAACAATATGTCACATTGTCCAACCGGGATGAGAGCTGGTTGCCTGGCATCTTCATTCCTCCTCCTTCAGTCAGCCAGCCATTGGAATCGAGCTGACTCAGGAGCCATCTATGTTCTTTTGGCTGAAGACTGCATCCATCTCAGCTCACGCCCTTTCCATTTCCCACTGTGTCAAACTGAATTCATGTTTGCATAACCCAGAGTATAAACAATCCCACAACCTGATCAAATTCAGGCTTGACAGTTTCATCAGCACTGTCTACATGGTAGGGAATGTTAGGATTTATACTCCTTTAAGACAGCTGGTCATTTGCATTATTTTGGAGAGTCCTTGAGGTCAATAGGAGGTTTCTCTGGTTCTCAGGGTCACCTGAGTAGTGCAAATGGGTGTGGAACCTTCTTGGCTGCAGGATTTTTCTGCCCTGTGTCCCTTCACTGTTGAAGACAGATGCAGGCTGTTGGGGATGAGTCTGTGTTATCTGCATCTCAAGCTGAAGCACAAATGATTCCTGCAGTCTGCATTTTTTTCTGGAAAATCATTCATACTCCTACACCATTCAAACGGTGTTCATCCAACGTGCATAGCTAAATGTCTAAGTTGTATGACAAGAGTAAATAACACCACTACTCACTAATCCACTTGAAATGGATCTACATGGGGGGGGGTATAAGTATGTCATTCAGTTTAGAAAAGTGTGGCCGGATGGTAGTCATTAGAAGGAAAGCTGTTAAGGAAGATGGTGTGGAACTATCAGCAGGCCATGAAGCAGATATACAGAGCAGCTAAAGATACCTTGGAATACCACAGTATATGTTGGAATGAAGAGCATACATTTAACAGCACAGTCATGTGCTTGGTGTTATGTCCAGGAACATCTGTGCAAAATAAATTGACACAGAATATGAGGGGCAGCAACAAAGAAGAAGGGGTTAACTTATTTTCCAAACCACCAGAGGGCAGGACAAGAAACAATGGAAACTAATTGAGGAGAGAAACAACCTGGAATTAAGGAAAAACTTCCTAACAGTAAGAACAATTAACCAGAAGTTGTGGGTTCATCGTCACAGGAGGTTTTTAAGAAGCGATTTTAAGAAGATCTTGAGCCCTGCAGACTAAATGCACTATACATTTTAGAACAGGGGGGAAAATTGTGCATGGATACATATTTTTTAAGTAACAACATAATAAATCTCAGGCCACCTCTTGCCTGTCATTCTCTTTCTTTCTTTCTTTCTTTCTTTCTTTCTTTCTTTCTTTCTTTCTTTCTTTCTTTCTTCTTTCTTTTTTATTTTGCCACTTGTCTAAAATCTACCAAATGCAGTAACCATGACCTGGATGAATGAGAATCTCTTACAGATTTTGCAATTAGGGATGAACATCCTTTGAATGGTGTGGGAGTAGGAATTGATTTCCAGAGAAAAAAATTGCAGATGACAGGAATCAAAAGGATTACTCAGGTGACCCTGAGGACACAAATAAACCGCCAAGTGCTTCAACAATCCTCTAAAATGATGCAAATGACCAGCTGTCTGCAAGGAATATAAATCCTTCCATTCCCCACTATCTTGTCAAAACAGAAGAAGCTTCATGGATGAGAAATGAAATGTCTTCAAAAGAAAAAAAAACAAAGTCCATTTGCCTCCTGAAAAAAATAATCATTTGATCAATAAAGAGAGGCTTACTGTAACCAGTTATAGCATTTGATAAGGAATTATTTAGTTAACATGCCCCTCCTGTGTTTTCATGTTTTTAAAATGGCATCCGAAACATGTCACCAAGATAAATATGAATGTTTCCCATGGCTGTATGAATTAAAGATTTTTGTTTCTAATCATATTTTCCCTACAATTCAGATCGGGCCTCAGCAGAATAGTGTAAAATTTTGGGGGAAAGATGCAACCCAAGAGACCAGTTCCAGAGGCCAAGATGGAGAAGATCTCCATGGCCACCATGAACTTCCCTTTGGTAGGTGGGGAGGAAGGTGATCCAAACACTGCAAAAGACCAGCATGCTAAAAGTAATGAACTTGGCTTCATTAAAGCTGTCAGGCAATTTCCTAGCCAGAAAGGCCACAGTGAAACAGACAAGGGCCAAAAATCCCAGGTAGGTCAGGACAGTGTAAAACAAAGGAAGAGTAACATCCTACCCACTTAGCAATTAGTTTCCTTCATGAAGAAGGTGAAAACATATTCGTTTCTCTTCTTCTTCATCCAAAGAGCAGATGGAATTGAGAGTCAGGATTCAGGTGGGATTTAGCCTACCTGAAAATTCTGAGCCCCCAAGATGGAGTCTTGCTTGTGCCAGGGTTTTTTTCACTTGGGGCTAAGCTTGGTGATGAATTGTAGAAAAGTGATCAATAATGCAGGTGTTTGTAGAAGAAATGTCTTATTTATTTTTGCATAGTTAGAATGATATAGAACATGCCTGTCAAACTGGTGATCCATGGGCCAGATATGCCACATGCAGACCACGTCCACTCGTGCTCCCCAAAGGCAAAAAAGTAATGATATTACATGTGATGTGATTAAGTTTGACACCCATGATAAAAAAGCTCATTTTGCTTAAACACTTACAAATAGTGATTGTGGTACTGGAAATATAAGCCTAATTTAAACTCTGCATTGGAAGTGTCTATGGAGATTCTCAGTCATCCAGGTCATGGCTATCCCAAAGGTGCTTTTTCACTGGACTTTCTCGTTTTTCTTTGAAGACATTTCACTTTTCCTCCAAGAACCTTTTTCAGCTCTGAGTGGATGGTGGGCAATGGAAAGATTTATATTTTTGAAGACTGATGGCCATTTGCATTCTTTTAGAGTTGTTGAGGCCACTTGGCAGTTTATCTGTGTCTTCAGGGTCACTTGAAGAATGCAAGAAGCCTTCTTGGGTGAAGGATATTTTCTGCCTATCTCCATCACTGTTGGAGACAGGTGCAGTCTGTTGGGGATAGGTTTGTGTTGTCTGATATATTTTACAGCAGCTGGATAGCATAATATTTAGAGCAAGAGCTTGGATGCAGGATACCAGGGTTCAAATCCTGACTATTACATGTCTTACCAGGATGGATTGATAAGGTCCCCCTCTACATGGATGACATCAAGTTGTATGCCAAGAAGTGAATGACACCTCAACTCATTGATCCATCTGACATGGATCTACACTGGAGACATCAGGATGTCATTTGGACCATTTTAATTTTCACAGCCAATCACCTTCCTTTCTTATATAACTTTTTCTTCCCTTTTGAAATGTATAAATATGAATGCATCTCATTAGTTCTTTAACTGCAGAGGTATGTCTTCCACTATTCTATTGGAAAAGACCCATTTCCAATTTAGTAATTAACACAATAGGGACATTCATTCATTCATTCAATTTTTATATCTGCTGAATTCAAAAAAGAGAGGCTCGTTGTAACCAATACAATACAATACAATAGCAGAGTTGGAGGGGACCTTGGAGGTCTTCTAGTCCAAATCCCTGCCTAGACAGGAAACCCTATACCGTTATAGCGCTTGATAAGGCATTATTTAATGAACATGTTCCTCCTCCTTTTTCATGTTTTAAAAATGTCATCAGACAGTAAACATGTCAACAAGATAAATATGAATATTTCACATTAATTAAAGATTTTTGTTTCTTATCATATTTTCCCTACAATTCAGATCGGGCCTCAGTAGGATAATGTAGCATTTTGGGAAAAAATACAAGTCAAGAAAGCAGCTCCAGAGGCCAAAATGGAAAAGATCTCCACTGCCACCATGGACTTCCCTTTGGTGCTCAGGTAGGTGGGGAGGAAGGAGATCCAAACACTGCAAAATATTAGCATACTAAAAGTAATGAATTTGGCTTCATTAAAGCTGTCAGGCAATTTCCTAGCTAGAAATGCCACTGTGAAACTGACAAGGGCCAAAAAGGCTAGATAGGCAAGGACGGCATAAAACATTGAATCTGAACCTTCATTACATTCTAAGATGGTCTCTCCAACCAAGGAGTGGAAGTCAAAGTTGGGAAATGGAGGAGAAGTTGCCAACCAGGTGGCACAAAGGACTGCTTGGACCAGGGGACAGGCTAAGACAATGGAGTTGGTCAGTGGTTTTCCCAAGAGTTTCCTTGTCTTGTTCCCTGGCTTGGTGGCCATGAAGGCCAGAACCACCATGACAGTCTTTGCCAACACAGAGGAAACTGCAAAGGAAAAGAGAATGGCAAAAGCAGATTGTTGAAAGAGACAAGTGATCTTCCCTGGTTGACCAATGAAGAGGAAGGAGCAAAGGAAGCAGAGCAAGAGGGAGACCAGGAGGATGTAGGTGAGATCTCGGTTGTTGGCTATGACGATCGGTGTGTTATGACGCTTATAGAAAATCACCAGGACTGCAGAAGTGATCCCAGAGAGGAAAAGAGCGAGGAAAACTAAAATGTATCCCAGGGTGTCTTGATAGGAAAGGAAGTGGATTTTCTTGGCAATGCATTGGTCCTTGTCCTTGTTGGGAAATTGGTCTTCTGGACAGGGTTCACAGTGAGCGGCATCTGAAATCAAAAGTCTTTGATTTCCAAGAGCCAAGGTGGCGCAGTGGTTAAATGCAGCACTGCAGGCTACTGCTAGATCAGCAGGTCAGCGGTTCAAATCTCACCGGCTCAGGGTTGACTCAGCCTTCCATCCTTCCGAGGTGGGTAAAATGAGGACCCAGATTGTTGGGGGCAATATGCTGACTCTCTGTAAACCGCTTAGAGAGGCCTGAAGGCCTATGAAGCGGTATATAAGTCTACTGCTATTTGTCTAAAGATTTATTGAGCAACTATCATGCATATTGTGTCTCCCGTATAAATGATCATTCAGCTCTGGCACACCAACAAGCCAGGAGCTGTCATTTGGAGGAGAGCTTAGCAGCGGCAATCACACACACACACACACTCCTCCCAGGCCAACAAGGAAGTGGTGGCATTTTTATGGCATGTCACCCTAAAGCCGACAAGCAGCTGTGAGCCCTAGGACTCCCCCTGTGCTTATTTCTTTCACCAGAGTGAGACGCCTACAGAGCCTGTTTATGCTGAAAAGTCATTGTAATATGAGGAGTTTGTAACACATCCAGGTCATGTGGGGTGGTAAAACATTTAACAGGTGGTGAGGAGCACAGGCAGGTAGCCCTAACAAGAATTTCATTGTGTATCGTGATTTTCAATTTGTGCCAGAAAGTAAGTAAAATAATTAACAAACCACGTTTGAGTTTGAAGTTTTTCCTGCTTCTTTGGAACCTGACAGCTATGAGTATTGCCTTTCTGCTGGTGACCTACCTACAGAGGGAGTAATGAAATAATCCCCTGTGCTATTTATGGCATCTCAAAAAGAGGAAATCATCCTTCATTTATGATGATCCTGGGGATAGATTAGCCAGAGAGAAGGTTTTCTTCAGTTCCAGCTGTCCATTTACTGAGCACCTCCCCAAATAATGTGACTTTCAGTTTGAGGTTGCTGCCTGTTTTGTTTTTTTTAATCATTTTATAAAGGAACCCACAGAAGACAGACAAATCTGTTATCCAGAAACATTGCTGTTTTGTTTGTGAGTACATTATCCCTGCCTTAACCTCTCTGCTTTGAACCACAAATCTGTTCATTCGGATGGGTTTTGCTCCCTCCTGCTCCATCAAAGAGACATAGATAGATGAATGTCCTCTTTCCCTCTTTCCTCAGAGGTTGGTAGTGCTGACAGAAGGAGCATATTATATAACATCCTCACCTAATACCTCCCAGTGTGCATTTTCACTTTTCTGCCCATCGTGCAGAGCCAGACTGGACAAATTTATTGTCCTACATAAAAGAGTCGACACCATAGAAACAGGAATGGCATCACTTGACACCATAGAAGCTGGATTAGTATCTTTTTGGTGGGGGGAATAGATAACACAGAAAAGTGAAGATCCAAAATCTTGAAATCCTATCCAAACCCAATAACCACAACCACAGATAACTACCAAACCTTCAAGGAATAGCTCCATCCTTGTTAAAGGCGCCCTCAAACGTGGATAGAAGTGTCCCAAAACTATCTTATTTGATCTGGAGGACACCAATGAATTCAATGACATCACAAACATTCACAATATTACCAGCAACTTTCAGACATCAACCATCTCCCCCGATGAAATCATCAACATCTCCCGCAACAGCCCCGAGTTCAAGAATAGCAATGGCTCAGTGGCCTCACACTTCTGCAGAGTCGTTTGCAAGAGTGAGTCCAGCAAATGCAAATTCATCTTCACAATAAACTCACTTGCAAAATGCAGTACTAACCATAAGAAACTTCATTCACAACCTGACCACATACTGCAATGTGCCCGTGTCTGTGAGCTCCACTCAGAAATCAAGGGATGCCAGGACCAAGGAGAGGCTGACCTATACATCGGCTACTGTGCTGACTGTATCAAACGCAAGACCAATGGCCCACATCGAATAACCACCCCAAAGAACCAAAACTAGACATGTACGCTAACCCTAACTTCCTCCAGATCCACCACTACAGACCTTAAATGCAAGCTACTCAATGCAAGAAGCCTCGCAAACAAAATGTCTGAATTCCTTCTCTTACTAAATACAGATTTATTTGATCTTATATTTGTCTGAGAGACATGGTTGAATGCATCCTTCCCTACATTAAGTCAAATAAGTGACTATCATGTTTACCAGTCCAGCTGTGAAATCCATAGAGGGGGTGGTGTTGCCATCTTCCATAAAAAGTCCCTAGAGCTAAAAAAGATTCAAGTTACATAGGAGCTTGCTCTTCCTGAAGGCATCATCTGAGAACTGTCCTTAAACACCACATTTCGTTTCTTACTATGTTATAGAGCCCCTGATGACAAACTCATTCATGCGAACAAGCTAACTTCATTATTAATGTGAGCAGCCTCCTGCCCTCACCCTCTTATCCTTATTGGTGACCTCAATTTACTGCTTATTAACTGGACCCTAAATGAATGTACAACTGAACCTATATATGCAACATGGTGCAATACCATTACCACTCTGGGACTGGATCAATTGGTAATGAACAACACTAGGCTCAACAACTGCCTTGATCCCATCTTCCACAACAGCTTAAACTCAATTTATGGTCTACAAATAAGAGAATTCTTTTCCCACAGTGACCACAGCATGATTGACTTTTGTCTCAATTTATGCCTCTACAAAGAGGGTCATAATGATGGGACACCAAATTATAACTTTAAAAAAGCAAACGAAGTTCTCATAGCTGCTGACCAATCATCTCTTAATTGGCACCTTTTATTCACTGGCTGTAATACTGCAGAAGACCATTATAACACTTTTTTTCTAGAAGTCAAAAGAGTCATTAAACTATGTATATGTACCAAAGCATATCTATCTATCTATCTATCTATCTATCTATCTATCTATCTATCTATCTATCTATCTATCTATCCATCCATCCATCCATCCATCCATCCATCCATCATATCTCTATCTATCTATCTATCTATCTATCTATCTATCTATCTATCTATCTATCTATCTATCTATCTATCATTAGGTTTTCCAAAGAAAAACAATTACCAACCTAATCTAAAGGGAGACTCCCCCCCAAGAACCAAGACACAGAACAGGACAACGGCATCGCCCTCCTCCCTTACATCAAAGGCACCACAGATAAAATCAGCAAAATTATCCACAAACACAATATCAAGACAGCCTTCAACACTGACCAAAAAATAGCCAACATCTTAAGCATAGGAGAATAATAGGAAAATAAATGCACACATAGCAGAACACAAGAACGCAGTAAGAAAAAAAGAAAAAAAACTTCTTCCCTTTTCCAGCACCTTAAAGATACAGGACATGAAATTAATTTTGAAGGAATGTTGCCAAGGCAATCTCAATCTTACACAGGAAAAGACCCGAATACAAAAAGACCAGCATATATACATATCAATAAGGAAACTACAATAAAAAACCCTTTGGTGAAAAAACAAAACTAGCTATGTAATTAATTTTAAAAGCTGATATAAAACTTTATGCTGCCAAATAAAAGCAGAATGTACCAATCACCACTGGAAACAGCAGGAAGAGCTGTTACACATGAAATCCACCCAAACCTTCCATTATTTCATAAATACCAAACTTAAAGACTCAAAAACCATACCACCCCTAAAAGGACCCAATGGGGAAGACTGTAATGATGAAGCCATTAAGGCCAACCTCTTCAACATGTTCTTCAGTTCAGACTTTGGTCAACAGCAATGGCTCATGTCCCACATTTCCTAGTCGTACCACAACTAATTGCAACAATCTGCTACATATTGCTTTTACAGAAGATAACGTTGAAAAGGCACTGCGCAACCTAAAACCATCTGTATCTGTTGGCCCTGATGGATTAGTGCATACTTCCTGAAAAAGCTTCCTACTGCCATAGTCGAACCTCTAAGCACTATCTATGAGGTATCTTTCAGAACCAGCTCCAGGCCTGACCTATGGTCATTAGCCATGGTCATTCCCATCCTCAAAGAAGGAGACCCCAGCCTAGTTAAATTGCAGACCAATCTTACTATGTTGCATCACCTGGAAAGTCATAGAATCAATGATAAACCAATCCATCACCCTCCACTTAGAGACAAACAACCTACTCTCTAACAAGAAGTTTGTTTTCAGATTTTCTTTTGTAATGTAAGTATTTTAACTCAAATATTTATACATGTCACCATCATCATCTCTCCATTTTCTTTTGACTATAATTGTTTAAGCGACCTTCATCATAAAATATACCAAAATTTTATCCATAACCACACACTGGCCTTTCAATTACTATTTCTAAAATCCTCCAATAACACTGAATCCTTATGTCCTATTCTAGCTAAACATCCATAATATTTACTAACAAAGTTTTCTAATCCTCCTTTCCAAATCACTGTTTCAAGTTTACATCCAGTTTCATTATGTTATACCCATATCTATATCTATATATCTATATCTATATCTATATCTATATCTATATCTATATCTATATCTATATCTATATCTATATCTATATCTATATCTATATCTATATCATCTATATCTATCTATCTATCTATCTATCTATCTATCTATCTATCTATCTATCTATCTATCTATATATATATATGTTTTTATTCTTATCCCTCCTTTATTTGACTATATTCTGTATCATAACATTTTCCCACTAATAATCAAAACTTTAATTGTATCTAACTTAGTTCTATTATTATACAATTGTATCACAGCGGCCAGTTGTTTCGTTGGATTTGGCATTGATTACTAGTCGGGCCCCACCCAGGGGCCTAGGAAGCCGTAACGTATTTTCGTAATATGTGTTCAGATCCAAGCAGTGTGGCTTTTTGCATTTGACTGATGGTGATTTTGTCAATTTTTAACTGTTTTAAATGTAATTCCAGTGCTTTTGGAATAGCACCCAGTGTGCCAATTACCACTGGAATTACCACTGCTGGTTTGTGCCATAATCATTGAATTTCTATTTTTAAGTCCTGGTATTTCACGATTTTTTCATATTCCTTCTCGTCGACCCTGCTATCACCTGGTATTGAGATGTCTATGATTGTAACCTTATTTTTCTCAACCAGTGTGATGTCTGGTGTATTATGCGCCAGTATTTTGTCCGTTTGTATGTGAAAATCCCACAAGATCTTACCATCTGATTTTCGGTGACTTTTTCAGGCTTATGTTCCCACCAGTTTGTTGCTGTTTTAATATTATAATTTTTGCACAAATTCCAATGGATCATTTGTGCTACTGAATTGTGCCGCAATTTATAATCAGTCTGCACGGGTTTTTTTTACAGCAGCTGAAAATGTGATCAACTGTTTCATCAAATTCTTTGCAAAGTCTGCATTTGGCATCATCAGAGGATTTTTCAATTTTGGCCTTAATGGCATTTTTGTGGATAGCTTGTTCTTGCGCAGCCAGGATTAGTGATTCTGTTTCTTTCTTTAATGTATCTGCTGTTAACCATAACCATGTTTTTTCACTGTCCACTGTATCTTTTATTTTTTCCAGAAATTGGCCATGCAATGCTTTGTTCTGCCAACTCTCCATTCTTGATTTTATCACTTATTTTCTGTATTCTATGGACCTTCAATAGATTTTTGTTCTTTACTTCGATTAATAGATGTTCTTGACTTTCTTTTAAATAATCAGCCAGTGCATGTTTTTCTTCTTCAACTATTTTCTTCACTTGTAATAATCCTCTGCCACCTGATTTTCGGGGCAAGTATAGTCTATCAGTATCACCACGTGGATGTAAACTGTAGTGCATTGTCATTAGTTTCCTGGTTTTTCGGTCCAAAATGTCCAAATCAGCTTGTGTCCAGTTAACTATATCAGCTGTGTATCTTATAACTGGTATTGCCCAGGTATTTATGGCCTTGATTGTATTTACACCATACAATCAAGGCCATAAATACCTGGGCAATACCAGTTGTTTTTTTATTGTTGTTGTTGTTGTTGTTATCCTTTATGTATAATTCAAAGGGATTGCTAATCTACCTTACATGGGTGCCATTCAATATTCATATCCAATTATACTCATCCTAACACTACACATTGTATACATTAATAACATTATCAGATATTTATTTAAACTATATCTATTGTCAATAAATTTCACTAAGTTTAACTAGTTTTAAATTATATTCTTCCATCTATCAACCTGTATCTTTCCAATAGCAAAACAGCCTCATATCTTCTGCCATTTGTGGTACCAGTCCTCTAATCATCACCCCTTTCTTAAAAGGTCTTTAGGGGGCATGTATAACTGCACCAGTGTGCCTACCGTCCCTGTCCTATTGTCCCCATTTAGGTAAAGGTTCCCTTTGCACATCTGTGCTAGTCATTCCCGTCTCTAGGGGACAGTGCTCATCTCCATTTCAAAGCCAAAGAGCCAGCACTGTCTGAAGATGTCTCTATGGTCCTTTGGCTGGCATGACTAAATACCGAAGGCACATGGAACACTGTTACCTTCCCACCAATGGTGGTTCCTATTTTTCTACTTGCATTTTTATGTGCTTTGGAACTGCTAGGTTTGCAGAAGCTAGGGACAAGTAGTGGGAGCTCACTCCATTACACGGGGCTAGGTATTTGAACTGCTGAACTGCCAACCATTCTGATCCACAAGCTCAGCATCTTAGCCACAGAGCCACCATTTATTCATACCCATTCCTGTATTCATGTCCATGTTTATACTTATACCTGTTACCTCGTACATCTTTGACAAACTAAATAAATAAAAAATGAAATACATATTCTGAATAATAAAAATTAAAGCTTGGACTGCACACCCCATTTATTCAGGAAAGATTGGAAGGTGTTTTTTGCAACTGGGCTAGAATAGAGTAGCAGTGAAACTCCTACTTGGACATTCCTAAATTCTGCCCTGCAGCTATCCTGCATGCAACTTCTGACGATTGGGAAAGGTGGCCTCTGTGGCCAGGGCAGAAAGGTTTTGCTGAAAAATATGATTTCATGTTAATCTTATAAAAATAACATCAATATCAAAAAATGACTTAATGAATGTTTGATCCTGGAAGATTAACATTTGAAGTCTTGCCTGTCTGATTAGAAAAGGTTCCTTCTGGACAAGCATCACACAGGTAGCAGCAAACCTGCTCTCCCTCTGGAACTCTTCTCCTCTCATTTTCATTTCATTTTTTCATTTTAATTTATTTGTATGCCGCCCTTTTCCCTGAAAGGGACTCAGGGCGGCTCACAACTCAAAGGGAGGGGAAAAACAAAGTTACAAAAAACATAAAAACCATGCATAATTAAAAAAGCACAACAGTCATACCATTCGAAGTGGGGCAGCGAGTCTTTAGCCCCAGGCCTGTCGGAACAGCCAGGTTTTAAGGGCTATGCGGAAGGCCTGGAGGGTGGTGAGGGTACGAATCTCCACGGGGAGTTCGTTCCAGAGGGTCGGAGCAGCCACAGAGAAGGCCCTCCTCCGGGTAGTCGCCAGTCGACACTGGCCGGCTGATGGAATTCGGAGGAGGCCTAGTCTGTGGGATCTAATTGGTCTAGTGGAGGTAATTGGCAGTAGGCAGTCTCTCAAGTACCCAGATCCAATACCATGAAGGGCTTTGTAGGTGACAACTAGCACCTTGAAGCGTACCCGGAGATCAACAGGCAGCCAGTGCAGCTCGCGGAGGATAGGTGTTACGTGGGTGAACCGAGGCGCACCAACGATCACTCGCGCGGCTGCATTCTGGACAAGCTGAAGTCGCCGAATACTCTTCAAGGGCAGCCCCATGTAGAGCACGTTGCAGTACTCCAGTCTGAAGGTCACAAGGGCACGAGTGACTGTTGTGAGAGCCTCCCGGTTCAGGTAGGGATGCAACTGGTGCACCAGGCGGACCTGGGCAAATGCCCCCCTGGTCACAGATGACAAATGGTGTTCAAAAGTCAGCTGTGGGTCCAGGAGGACTCCCAAGTTGCGAACCTTATCTGAGGGGTGTACTGTTTGACCCCCCAGCCTGAGAGGTGGAACACTTGGCCAATTAGTAGGAGGGAAGCACAGCAGCCACTCGGTCTTATCTGCATGGCACCTCTTCCTGCTACACCTGGCAAAGGGCACCTTCTGAAAGAGAAAAGAGAAATTCTTGCGATGACCTAAGAAAACTGCTACATTCGGTCTTCTCCTCCCTCCTATTTCCCATCCTTATTTCTACTTCCTATTCCTATTGAAATCATCTATCAGAAATCAAGAACGGTCCTGAGGCATTCCGGACACACGCATGGATGTGGGAGACTGGATCTGGAATCTCATCCTGCAGAGGAAGAATTGTGATGGGATTAGAACATTTTTAAAAGAAAGAACCATGTGGAAACAACTGAATGGAAATGGTCCATTGAAATCACTCTTGCATTTGTGTTTCAAGCAGATGTTGTTCTCAAGCCTAACCCTTTGTCTAATGACACAAACCAGTCCTCAAACGTGTTACATGAAAAGCAGATTTTTCGCCAAATGACTGCCATAATTTCTGACTTGATTATTTTCAAGTTAGGAAGATGTTCTGCATCTCAGGAATCTTTCCCTGAACTTACAACATTTCCTTGCAGCTCACCTTTGTGGCCCAGACAATTCCATCAGAGTTAAGGGTGAAATCCTGGCCTGGGGGAGCCTCAGGATTTACTTGGCCAACTTTTATGGGAATAAAAGATCGATTGGGGAAGAAAACCCAGTTGAGAAGATCATAACGAGCAGATCCCAGTCCATCTTCCGAGAAGGAGATTTCATCTCCAGCACTGTTGTTGAACTGCACATTCTTCAAATAGGCAAGAGTCTGAAAGAAACAAGACCTTCAGAAATTGGAGTATTTGGGATATAACTACAAATGAGACATAATGGCTTCTATCATCACATAATGGCCATCTTGAGAAGATGGCTTTATATTTCAGAAGCTAGTTCCATCTCTTGGTGGTGATCTGAGGAATCAGGTGTATTTAACTCTGAAACTAAATGTTTTCCCTTTGTCACTGGGCATGGTTTCCCACTCCAATTTCACCAAAACACAAGAATTTTAGTTCCACAATCTAAATTTAATTTTAGGATTTTCCTCTTCTGCTACTTGGCTACATGCACTTTCCAACAGCTACTTTGGCCCAAATTCTTGTTACCTGATAAATGAATGTTTGAAATGAATTAATGATTTCTACCAGAACCATGGAAAATTCCACTGATTTTCACTGGGTCATTGTCAAAGACATCAGAATGCAGGAACCAGGTTTGATCAACTGGGCCATGTGGAAAAAAGATTCTGACCTAGTTGGTCACTTTCACTATTCAGAGAGGTCCAACATTTTAGCCTTCGATCAAAGAAAATTCTGATGAATTTCAGACCAGGAACCCATTAGGACCACTTTAAATCTTGCTCTGTGCTGTGGTTGTCATAGAAACAGAATCACAGTATTGGAAAGGACATTGGAGGTCTTCTAGCCCAACCCCCTCCTCAAGCAACAGACTCTCTACATTTTTAAACAAGTGACTATCCTGTCTCTTCTTAAATGACTCCAGCAATGGGGCATCAAAAACTTCTAAAGGTGAACCGTTCCTTAAGAAATTTATCCTTAGTTCTAGGTTGCTTCTCTCCTTGGTTAGTTTCCATCCATTATTAATCGAAAGCTGTTTTCACACATCAAGCTGAGTAGCACAACAAATAGTAAACTAAAGAAAAGTGCAGGATCTCAAATGAATTGGTATAGGAGTACACAGACATTTATTCAGGAACTGAAGAAATTCATATGGGGAGCTTCCGAACTAAGCGGATTGAGCCAAAGCCACATAAATTACCTGCCATGACTGGATATTTGAGATCCTCTTTTCAAGACTCATCATGGTAGGTCGAGCTCTGGATCCATGCATTGCTTGTAAAGCATGTGCCAGAGCATAAACAGCATTGTAGATATTGTAACTTTCTCCTGTCATTCTTTTTTCAAATGTGTAATTGGGTAGATTCTGCACATTCTCCTTTCCTGTACATCGTTTTTCCCCTTTTGGAAGCATCTTTCCTGATTTATGGATCTTGCAGCCAAAGGCATATTCCCACCATAGAGAGAGAAAGACATCTCCTTGGGGGTCCAAGGGGTCCAAAGACAGGAGGAAGTGGCTGAATTTAGAGACATCCCCGGAGTGGTCCCTAAAATGCAAGGCCCCATGCAAAAGCTGTATACACTGAAATGTGTGTTCAGATTCTTTCACACCAAATTTCCAATGGGAAGTGAAAATACAAACTTTCCTAAATGATACTTTTGTGATTTTTTCAGACAAAAGTACCGTCCCTACTACACTGTTAATAACAGTGTAGTCTCCAAACAGAATAAACACTTCTGTTTTCTGGAAGGCAAGGAAATTAAGAAAAACCTTTTTCGGTGTAATCTGAGTTTCGTCTAATTTCAATCTTTTAACGAAAGCCAGACAGATCTCCTTCTCCTGGAGTATTGGCATCAGAGTTGAGATGAAACGTTCTCCTCTCTCATCTTCAGGGGCCAGAAGCCCAACCCAGTTCCACTGGAAATATAGCAGCAGTTGGACTAAACCCACATACTGAGGAGATTCCTTGGGATTAATCCGGAAGAAGGAAGGATAAACTCTTCTCTCTCCCGGAGAGAACTCAAAGCCAACACCAAGCTGGAGAAAAGGAGATTCTTTTTTCAAAGACAAAGTAAACATTTTATGCTGACTTTAGTAGTGACCATTGTGTGGTTGATGACCACCAGTTATTCATTTTGAATGGTTGTGGTACATCAGAAGAGATCATTAACCTGATACAAAGAATAAATGGTGGCTACCCTTTAATAAAGAGTAATCTAAGAGTCACAAGCTCATTATATTCATCCCACCCAAAGAAGATAGTTTTAATTTCCTCTTGGCTTCTGTCTGTGCTTTTGATCTCAGTCTGTTCCATACTGTATGTGTCAGCCTCTGCTTTGCTGCTGCTTCGGCTGCCATGAAACGGGGAAGGAGGGCATGGTATTTGGGATGGGTTACTAATTGTGCTGGAGGAAGATTCTGGAGCTCAGCTGCCTGTCGGACTACGCATGCGTAGGAGGTTTCCGCCGAGACTAACGGCACCGACATTCCATCTTCGTGATGCCTTTTGAAGTTATCTCACACCTGACACTTGGGAGAATTATGATTGGACTGTAACTGTGATGCCAAGGGGTGGGGGATGGGTCATTCTATATATCAATCGCTTTCGCGCCTAAATAATCAGTCTTCGCTTCGCTATGCCTTTAATCATTTATAATTAGTAAAAGCACACTTGATTTCTACCTATGGAGTCTTGTGGTCTTCTTTCCTAATTACCCAATGAAGAGGTGCTGACAGTATGCAAGAGAGTTCTCTTACCTGTGGGACCTTAAAGATGCTGAAGATGGTGGCCATCTGCCTTGAGGACTTAGCACTGAGACCACCAATGACAGACAGCAGAGTGTCCTTCAGGTCACATTTGTAACCTGGAACCACTTGGCCTCGTGAGGAGAGCATGGAGAGGCTATTTAAGTAAATAAATATCTCCCTCTGGTAATGCCCATGGATGTAGAAGCCAAGGGTGATGTTGGGGAGCAGAAGAAAATCCTTATTGACCTGGGAGACAGCAAACATCAATGCAAGGAACTGCTGGTAGTTACTGGTGGTGACTCTGTAGTGAGAAAAACATCAGAGAAAATTATAGGAAAGCTTGTGCATGGCTGTAGAATTTCCTTCACTGTTTTGGGGGGGGGGGGGGACTTTTGTGGGAAGAAAGTCCCAAATTTCATTGGGTTTGTCTTTTTCACAAAGGATTCCCCTTGGCTAAACTTGGATGACTTTGTGAGAAAGGAGACAAGCATGTCCATAGATCTCATGGACCGTTTATCCTATCATCCCTGCCATATTCACTTTGCTTCAGTGACTGTAATCCTTTCCAACTGCTTCCCTTTCAATGTAATTATTTAAGGTCTCTCTTGGAGCAGCTTCTTCAGGGATAGTAAGGATTGCTGAGCACAAGACTACAGTTGGGGTCACCTCATAGATTTACTGAAGGTCATTAATCATGAGCAATTCTGATTCCAACACTGAGAGGAATTTTTGTAACTCCTGAACACTTGAAGAGTGTTGAGATTTTATTTGAATTTTCTACCACAAGTTACTGGTCAGATTAATATTATAATTTGACTTCTTCATGAAGCTATAATAGCTTCCCTCTTCATTTTTGTTTATCATCTTCCTGATGAAGAGATTGAGAATTTCAGCCTATTTTAATAGCTTGCTAATTTAATGAGAAAAGCACAAAATACGCACTACACCTGGACAGTTCAAAATACTGGAAGATTTTTTTCTGCAATAGTCCCAAATTTATGTTTCCCCTCCAGCTGAAACTTACGTATTATGTAGATGACGATTCACTTTATTAAAATCTAGGACGGGAGATTTTGAAATGGTTCCCAAGGGCAAATTCCCAGCAATAATGTAATCACCAGGCTTATAATGGCTGTCCTTTAATTCAATATAATCCCTGAACAAACATATAGTTTGCAGCTTCTTCGCTGTAGTTGGAACCTGGAGCCAGGAGAGCAGCAGAAGCATCAATAGTGGCATAACTTGTGTCATTCTTATCACCTTCCCTCCTAGAACAGAAATCAAGGTTTATGCAGAAACTGATTTCAAGGTTGCTCCTGAAATCTCATTGGAACTTTAGCAGAGCAGACGCCACCTGTGCCACCTGGATGGCACCAGGACAAATTTATAAAGACAATATTTCCTCTTACCTGTGTTTGGGCTGTGACCATAGAGGGGGAAAAGGCATGTGAGTCTCTTCTAACCCAGGAGTGAGCTCTTTGCAAGACAGGCTAAGGTGACATGTTCTGTCCCCCAGCTGGTGAACTCAGAGATATTTTTTAAAGCAGGTTTTATCCTGGAATATCTTTGTGTCTAGAAATCCTCAGGGGATACATGAAGAATGCCTGTTCTTCTGATAATTGCAGGGGAAAGCCATAGTCCCATCCCCTTAGCAACAGCCTCTCTTCATGCAGCAGAATGGAAAACATGTTTGTGTCTCTCCTTGTAATTCACAGATGGAGTCCTGGGGAAGCTGTGTAGTTGACCTACATGAAAGTGACCCCTGCATACAAGATGGATTTGGGCTTTTGCCCTAGTTTGGTCAGCTAATATGAGTGCAACTTGGGTATAGTGACACAAGGCAGAAACATAATTCGAGGAAGCATCTCTGCATATTAACTGTAATTTTTTGGCAAGAGTTGCACATTTCTGTTGCTGTAGCTTAAAGGTAGGAATTGTCTTCCGGGTGTCTCTTTTGGTCTTTTGGGGTGCTGCTCCACAAATTGCCAGGTCTGACATTCTTTTCTTAAAGATTCATTCACAGGACCAGTTGGGATCATTACTTCTGTACCAGCCTTCCTGCAGCACAGCAACCTCTGGGTCTGAGTCTCTGGAGGGTATTTCACAGTTGACTGTGGGGTTCCCCAGATTTCTGGTCTTGAGAGAGGTCCATTTGCCATCCCCAGGGCAAGACTTAGAGGCATTTCAACATGGCCACCATCATTCTTGGCTCAACTCAAAACAGACCACTTCCAAAATGATCCGAGGAGAAGCTCTCCTTGTCCCCTTTGTTCTGGCCAGATCATGGCCCGATGACTTTGAGATTCTTTTATGCTACCCCTCTCTGCAGGGAGGCTGGATCTATTTGACCAGTCCGCTCTTAGTGAGTGATGGGGTTCCAAAGGGAAATGGGGATTATATCCCAGGCTCTGCTGCATGGTCCTTCTGAGACCTTGGTCACTACCTGCAATAGGAAAGCTACGAGGCCTTGGATGGGATCCTTTGCATGCAACCTCTCTTGATCCATGGTTCCCAACATGCCCCATGATTCAACTGAAGAGGATCAAGAGACATCCAGAGCTCTGATGAAGGAACATGGGGGGAGAATCTGACTGAACATGAGCTAGAACAGGGGTGTCAAACTCCATTTCATTGAGAGCCAGATCAGATTTGTGGTTGGCCTCAGAGGAACAAGGGTGTGTGTGTGTGACTGTGTGGTTGTGGCTATCTGGGCAGACATAGCCAGAGTGGGCATGGCCAGAGTGAGCATGGCATGTTCAATGTCCCTCGCGTCAGGGATTGGGATCAAGGTGGGCACCAGGCTTTGATCTACTGAAGGAGCCTCACTGACCCTCTCAGGCCACTTGGGCAATTCTTGGAGGGCAGCATGGGCTGCCTGGGGCCTGGGCAGAAGGCACCCCACACTTGAGTTCCAAAGGCACTGGGACTCTACTGCCCAGCCCCACTTCCCTGAGGGGATGCCCGGGTCTGCTTGCCTCCTGATCCTGGCTGCTGTTGCTGCTGCTGATGCTGCTGATGCTGCTGCTGGAGAGGGCTGCTGCTGGTGGTGTCACTGCTGCAAAGGAGGCAGGAAGCAAAGTGGGGGTGGCCTGACTGCAGGGCCCCTGATACATGGGTGGAGTGGGGCATATGGGTCAGCTGTGGGCCTGGGCTCGGGCAGGGCAGAGAGGGGAGGGGAGTCCCAGCTGCTTTTTGCGATGGAGCCTGCCCAGTGATGGAATCTAAATAATTTTCCTACTGGTTCTGTGGGCGTGGCTTGAGGGTGTCATGTGACTGGGTAGGGGTGGCTATGTAGTCATTGGACTAGGGGGTCAAAAGACAGAAACTCACCTTAACAACGTCCTCTGGAGCAGAGGGTTTGACTAGATGACCTCTAGGTTCATTTCAACCCTGGATTGCTCTTTCAAGGTATCCTCTGAAGCCGCGTCTAATGCCAGGTTTGTGGTCCTTCCTCCCTCTCCTTTTTCCCTCCCTCCCTCTTCCTTCCTTCCTTCCTCCTTTCTTCCTCCCTTTTTCCCCCATCACTCTTTCTTTCTTTCTCTCTCTTTCTTTCTTTCTTTCTCTTTTTTCTCCCATCACTCTTTCCTTCCTTCCTTCCTTCCTTCCTTCCTTCCTTCCTTCCTTCCTTCCTTCCTTCTTTCTCCCTTCCCTCCCTTACTGGCCTAGCAGGCCTCAGAGAAGGCTCCTGGGGGAAAAACGGATCCCAAATGCTTAAAAAAAAAAAAAAAAAAGTTCCTACCATGCACCACACAGCTGATCATTGGAACTTTTTTTCTCCTGTGCGCTGTGAGGGGAATCCAAGCAGTGCCGGCCATCTTGAGGCCGATTTTAAAATTCGTGCCATTTGCCTTGCTGCCGGCAGCGATCTTGGGAGCCGTTTGGGCTTTTGCACCCAGCAGCAACCGGAAGGGGCGCGGTTTGCAATTTGCAATAATTAATCCAGTTACAGTTTGACTCAGTCTACCCAGAATTCTAGGGAAAATTTACCCAGTATTTCATTGTAGCTTGTTGAAACCAGTAATGGGGTCTAGTATAAGACCATCCACCCAAGCTCCCCCTCCTCCTGTACTGGTAGAAGGGGAAACACATTATGAGGTGAAAAAAATCATCAGACTCAAGGCTATATAGGGGTCGTTTACAGTATTTAGTGCATTGGAAGGGGTACCCTTTGTCCGAAGCCACTTAGTTGAAAAGTTGGGACCTAAAGGCGGATAGGTTAATAAAACAATTCCATGAGAAGTTTCCCGATAAGCCAAAGGGTCCCCCTGGTGTAGGGGGGGGGGAAGAGGTGGTTAATTTTTTTATTGCTAACTTTGATGATGTTCTCTTTTCAGGAAACATTTTTCTTCTGAGGAGAGGCCGCCTGTCAAGCCTGTTTAGGATCTTTGGCCTGCCACACTTTCTCTTACTTCACTATGCTGTTTCATTAGTGTAGTAGTTGGGAGGGGGGAATAGAAAGGAGTAGAATCATGGGATGTATTGTTGTCATTCTTTTCTAGAAGCCCAAGGTCATCTTTTGTCTCCGCACCTCTACACCTGACCGGAACCAGCTGGGAGGAGATGCCAGTGTGGCCAAGGAAGATTGGACCATGTGATGGATTTATGGGTGTGGGTATAAGATCATGAACTTTCAACTAGGTGGAATCCCAGGAAGTGTTCAGAATTAGGGTTTCCACAGATGATTGCCAACATATCTGTTTTATTAAATTGGAACTTTAAGGATAGCTCTGCCTTGGACTCTGATTTAATTCTGCATGATATTTGGAATGGTGACAGGTATTAGTACCTGAGTTGATTTAGATTGTATCTCTCTATTAATGCAATTTAGGATTGCATTGGCTTTTTTGGCTGCTGCCACACATGACCGGCTCATATTTAGCTGTTTGTCCAGTAAGATTCCAAGATCCCTCTCACATACTGCTATTAAGACAAGTTTCACACAGTTTAAATGTCTACTTTTGGATTTTCTTCCCTAAATATAACACTTTATTTTTCTCTACATTGAATTTCATTTCGTTAGATAGGGGCCAGTGTTCAAGTCTGTCAAGATCCATCTGGATCTTGAGCCTATCTTCTAGGATGTTGGCTATTCCTACCAGCTTAGTGTCATCTGAAAAATTGTTAAGTTCCCCTTCTATTCCCTCATCGAAGTCATTTATGAAGATGTTGAACAGTATGAGGCCTAAGGTGGAACACTGCTCACTTCCCTCCATGTAGATGTAGTACCATTAAGCACTATTCATTGAGTATGGTTTGTCAGCCAGTTGCAAATCCATTTGATGGTGATGCTATCTATCCCATTTTTTTCTAGCTTACCAAGAAGTCGGTTGTAGTCTACTTTGTCAAATGCCTTACTGAAGTCTAAGTATATTATGTTGACAGTATTTCAGTGGTTTCTAGTTTAGTCTAATTTAATCTAATTTAGATCTCAAGAACTGTATATGTCTAGTCTAACAGAGATGGACCAGGGGTGATATGATAACAGTCTTCCAATATTTGAGGGACTGTCACAGAGAAAAGGGGGACAACCTATTCTGCAAAGTAGCTGAAAGCAGGACAAGAAGTAAAGGTGGAATTTTATCAACGAGTGATTCAACTAGAAATAAGGAGAAATTTCTTGACAATGAGGACAATTAATCAGTGGAGGGGGTTGCCTCCAGAAGTTGTGAGTGCTCCAACACTGGAATCTTTTAAGAAGGGACTGCTCTTTAGAAGGCCAGATCCTGAAGATGAAACTCAAATACTTTGACCACCTAATGAGAAGGAAGGACTTGCTGGAGAAGAGCCTAATGCTGGGAACAATTGAGGGCAAAAGAAGAAGGGGATGACAGAGAATGAGGTGACTGGATGGAGTCACTGAAGCAGTAGCATGAGCTTAAATGAACTCCAGAGGATGGTAGGGGACAGGAAGGCCTAGATGAATGTTGTCCATGGGGTTGCAATGGATCAGACATAATTTAATAAATTTTAATAAAGACATGACTTCACAACTAACAACAACAATAGAAATTTCTCTTTATTATTGGGTATCATGGTTTCTTCAACTTCAATTTTATTAAAATAAAATATATAAAGAAATGTTAGTGACACATTCCATCCCGGTTAGACATTGTTTTGGAAAAATATGAAACCCTTATTCATAGTTGGGTAGGGAAAGCCCAGGAACTTTAGTACTGGCTTTTCACCAGTTCATGCCAAGATGGTGTATCTAAATATGTTTGATCTTTGAGGAAAGGAAATGCCTTGGAGTTCGATTTGTGAGAGATGCATTACTTGGAAACTGACAGAGGCTTCTTGGATGAGAAGCAAAATGTCTTCAAAAAAAGAAAACAAGAAAGTCCAGTTGCCTCCTGAAAAAGCACCTTTGGGACAACCATGACCTGGATGACTGAGAATCTCCATAGAGTTTAAATTAGGCTTATATCTTGAGTCCCCCACTCACTATTTGTAAGGGGTATAAGAGAACTGAGCTTCTATATCATCCCTAACCATGTAAGAATAAATACAAAATTTCTTCTACAAACACCTGCATTATTGGTCACTTTTGCAAGGCTACAACTCATCACAATGCTTAGCCCTATCTGGAAAAAAACCCTGGCACAAGCCAGACTCCATCTTGGATGCAGGTGCTGAGGGGTTTTGGGTAGGCCAAATCCCACCTGGACCCTGACCCTCAATTCCATCTGCTCTTTGGATGAAGAACAAGAGACACAAACATCTTTTCCCCCTTCTGGTGCATGAAGGAAATTGCTAAGTGTGTAGGATGTTACTCTTCCTTGCAATTTTCAGAGGAACAGTAATTCTTAATGAATCCCACATAGATTTTTACCCACAGAAATCTTCCAAGATAAAACTTGCTTAAATGAAATAATGTCTGAACTCTCCCAAGGGGATCTGGACATGTCACCTTAGATTGTTTTGCAAACAAATCATTTCTTTCGATCCATGAAACTGAATTGAGCTCAGTTTTGTCTTCAGTGACAACTCAGAGTAGATAAGAGAAAGCACACTTGGTATTAATTTGTCTCAAGGCCACCCATGTGGCACACTCTGCTTCTTCTCTGCTAATGACTTGGTGGGATTTTGTGGGAGCCACTTGCAGTTCTGCTTCTCAACAAATTTTGATTTGTGATCTAGGAAGGAAGATGAGAATTATGAATGTGCTGCCTCTCCTGCTGCTTCTCCTTTGGCTCCTGCTTTCAACAACTTATAAGATAATGCAAACTGTATGTGTAGCCAAGACCCCTCTGCGAATTGTAAAGAACTACTACAAGTCTGGGGATCTCATTATTGGGGGGAATTTGCTCCTGGAAAAGTTTGCTCTCTTTGAAATGATAGAGTTTGACCGTGAGCCATTAAAGACAAGAATTACAATAAGGTAAGTTTCACTTGGAAGGGAATGGATTAGAAAAAAATCTGCTTTGTTTGGGATTCAGGAAACTCCTTTCCTAAATTAATATTCTAATGATGCTTTCAGGTTCAGAAGCCTTGGTGCTTTCCTGGATAAAGAAGCATTCTTCTAAAATAGTGTACAATGTACCAGTTTCATCAGGAAAATGATAAACAGAATAATTGAGGAAGGGTATACATGTCAGAAACTGCACTGGGTTAGTGAGAAAGGCCATTTATTATTTATTAGGTCAAAAAAAGTCATGTTGGAAAACTAAAAAAAAAAGGCAAATCCAGTTACAATGGATAGCTAATCTATCTTGTGGCCTTCAGTGGAGTATTGTGAACTGAGTGGTTCCAGAGCTGAAACACCCTTCAAATGATTAATCAAATGGCCAAATCTATTAAAGATATTTCTCATGTGGAGGAGTCATGGCTGTTTAGGGTTGTAAAGGTGTAAACTTCTCAGCCGCTCTCTAATGGACCATGGTTTCAAGTGGATGGTCCATCCACCATATCTTCTTAATCCCATTTTCTTATCCAAAGAATTACAACAAATATATTCACTACCTCAAAGACTGGGAGACACACATACAAGTGCAATAAAGGAAAGACAACTTCCCTTAGCACACAAAAGCTTCTCTCTAATATTTCCCAATCTTTTCTCATTATAGCGTTGAATTCAAGAATTATCTGCTAATTCTGGCCTTGGTACATGCAGTCACAAAAATCAACAAGGATTTGGTTCTGCTTCCCAACATCACCCTCGGCTTCCATATTTATGACAATAAGGAGACCGTTAGGAGGATTTCCTGGAACAGCCTCTCTCTTCTGTCTACACAAGGCCAGATGGTTCCAGGTTACAAATGTGACAAGCAGGGTACATTGCTCTCTGTTGTTGGAGATGTCAACTCCCAATACTCAAGGCAGATGGCCTCCATCTTCAGCATCTTCAAGGTTCCACAGGTAAAGAGGTTAAGTGAGGTACCAGTATAGAGTAAGCAGAAAACAAGACACAGAAGTCAAAGATGAAGCCAAAGTTACTTGAGGAAAACCAGGACTATGAGATTTGAGGAATTACAAGATGCCACTGTTGAATTCATGTTGTATATATTTTTGTGTCAGGATAAATTTCTTTATACCCACATTGCAAACAGGTAATAAAGTATTTCTGAAATGCTTTCCTGGATGAGTTTTTTCCTTGCATGAAGACTGTTTTATTTCATTTTCATTTTCATTTTGTACAATCACTTATATACTGTGCAATTAAGAAAACAATAAACACAACTCATCTTCTATTCCACCATAGAAAACCAACATAACACTTCAATCCTCCATACACCCTTTCTTCTCCCCCTCCAACTTTCATTTCTCCCCTCCAGCCTTCCCCTCTTCTACTTCCCCTCCCCCTCAGACATTCCTTTCTCCCCTTCCCTCCATCTCACCCTCCTTACATTCCCCTCTCATGCCCTCTCTACTCCTCCCTCTTCTTTCCCTCTGCTCCTCGCTTCGGTGTATTTCTACTATTCATTAATCTATTCGATTTTTATTTTATACTAAAATTGAAAGAAAATAAAATAAAAAGGAAAATAAAAGGAAAAGAGAAAAAAAAGAAAAAAGAGCAGCAGTATACAAGTGCGTTCTTATTGTTTTGGAAATTGAAACTATATTTTCCCCTTCCCCCCCTCCCCCCAGTAAACCCCCCTCCCTAGCCCCCTTCCGATTTCCCAGATCCCATACCCGGCATAGCTTTTTATCAAACACAGTCTAGAGTATATTAAAACCAAATAGATTAGAAATTAAAAGATAAAAGATAAAGGAAAAAAGAAAGGAATAAAAAAACAAAAAAAAGGGAAAAATCAATAAACTCTCTACATTGAGCTCAGCTTCCCATCATTATTAAAACTTAAACAATGTACATCATTCCTAATCTCATTTAATTTATTACTTGCAGGATTTCAAACTATATTGAAACCAAATAAGTTAATCAAATAGAATTCTACTCTAGCTAGGGGCCTTATCTCTTTATCTAAATATCTGTTTCCAAACCTTTAATTTGTCCCTTTTATACCTCCTTCTCTATAAAGCAATTTAAACACATCTCAAATACTTCTCTCGGTTTCCTTTTCCAACTCTTCTCATCCTGCCTCTACCCGTGTCCATATATATATTTTATTTTCATCCGTACTCCTCTCATATTTGCTCCGCCTTCCTGCAAACTCCCTGGGTATATCCTTCCAAACATTATATTCAAATAACAGTTTATATAAAAATCAACTTACTTTCTGGCTCAAAATAAGCTCTAATTCAACCTTCACTACCCTCCCATCTACACCACACTTCCCAACTCCATTCAACCTGAACCACGATCCAGGAACACCACGATCTCCACCCTCCTCACCCTAGAAAATAAATCATAAACAATTTATATAAAAGTTCAGAGTTATCCATCAAGTCTTTTTTAAGTCCCATACAATATATTTTCCGAGGAAATCAGCATCACTTCTTTCAGCCTTAATGTCTCTTCATCGGTATACAACTATACCATTTTATACAAGACAGAAGTCACAAAGTATTATTCAAGTTAAGAGTTAAGCAAATGTTTTGGGAGCATAACTAAATCCTTGTTCTCTGCTCTTCTGCCCTTCCGGAGGGGGAAAGCGATACCTCCCGCCTTGTAGTTGTGTGTTTTGTTGTTTCTCTTCTACTTTTTCTTGTCTTTCTCCAAGTCCAGGTAATTCAGGATGTCCCACCTTTAGGATCTTATAATAAAAATCTCGGGCTTCCCAAACAGAGTTGAGGCGATATTTTTGGTCATCAAATGTAACTATAATACCAAATTGCACACCCCATCTGTACCGTATCTGACAATTTCTGAGTTCTTTAGTTAGAAAAGCATAGTCTCTCCTGGCTCTTAACATTTGGGGTGGTATTTCTTTGAAAACGATCAAGTCCTGTCCATCAATTCGCAGCCTGTTATTATAAAGCTCTTGTAATATCGCATTTCTGGATTCTCTTGTAGCAAAATATATAATTATATCTCTCGGAAGCTGTCTCTTCCGGGGGGAGGAGAGGACTTCCGGGGGGAGGAGTCTGCCGTCGCCGGTGGCTCAACGGAGCTGCCCTCAGAGTTCTGGTTCGTATATCTACAAGATCTATAGATATCTCTTCTTTCAGGCAAGAAAGAAGCAGGGAGGAACTCAGTCATTAGAATCCTCTTTGTAGTTCACAGCTTTTTTTTTCCGCTGTGAACGGAGAAGAGGTTCAACAAAAAGCTGAGTCATTCACTCCGACCAGATCTTCTCAGCTGTTTTTTTTTTTCAGCTCAAGGCAGGTCACCCCCCCCCCTCAGGACAAATTTTTGAAACTAAGTTATTTAAAATCAATCCGAGCAGCGACCATTCCTGAGAACCCTTTTTTTATTATTATTATTCAAAATACCAGCTTCAATTTTATAAAAAACTCCTTTGTTTAATTGCTTTTCAAAATGGCGATTTTATAGCTTCCGCATTTGATATATGATATATTTCCACCTTCCTGGCATAGAATCAAGGGAATAACTTCTTACAAATTAATTAGCCCTGTTTCCTTGAAGACTTCTCTTTATTAATTGCCAAAAGTTTATTGAAAGTATCTTATCTTAAATCAAGGTGAGCAGAGACTTTGTTTGTTTCCTTTTTATAATGGCTCCGAAATCAAAGCAGTCTAGACGTTTTTTTAACAATACATCCCAAGCAATTGCTATAAAGCCGCAGCTCTTGCCTTCTACGCCCTCTACTGGAGATTTGTTAACAAAAGAATTTCTTTTTGAAACTCTTAAAGAATTTAGAGAGGAAATGAAGCAACTTATTTTGGACTTATGCGACAAGCTTGATGCCAAGATTGCTCAAACAAAGGAGGATATGATCGGGGTCATAACTGTAATGACAGATTATATTGCTGGAATGGAAGATAAACTGGAGTTCTTGGAGGAAGCTAATTCTAACCTGACATCTAAAATTGAAGTGTTGCAACAGGAAGTTGAAAACGCAGAAAAACAACTTGTTATGACAAATTATAAAAAGACCGCATTTGCAATAAGAGTTAGGGGATTGCGTGAAAATGAACAGGAGAATTTGAAACAGACTTTTTCTGAGGCTTTCAGTCGTTTGGTGGGAAGTCCGGGACTCAACTTTGATTGGCAGATCCAAAAAATTTACCGCCATAATTCGTGGGCAGCAAAACAGAGACAGCTTCCGAGATGAGTTTTTTCCTAATGTAATGTAAATGTAACCATGCTTCAGTCTGGTTTATTGTGTGAATCACGTTGATGGTTTATTACCTTGGCTTCTCATATATCAGAGCCAGGCAAACTATGTCAGTTATACTCTTCACAAGGTTTATCTTTGTCTTAGGAAAGACCCAAGTCTGCTCTTGTGAGTTTTCCTTCCTTACGGATTGGGTTTGTTGACATTTTAAGAGAGCAAAGGACCACGCCTGTATTGCAGGAAGAAAAGCATAAGAGATGGGTGGAAGAGAGAAAGGCGGCTGAGGTGGAAAACTGAACAAACCAGATGTGATTCAAGCACAGTTTGATGGAAGGAGCAAGGGGACTCTGTAGCTATCCCAGTTGAGGGTGTAGGAGAGCCTTACAGACCCACAAGTTTTCCAATGTCAGACCTGCCCCAGGTAGATCCCTTAGGAAAGTAAGACCCTCAACTCCATCAGTATGCGGACGATACGCAGCTGTATCTGTCCGCCCCGTGCCAACTCAATGAAGCAGTTGATGTGATGTGCCAGTGCCTCAAGGCTGTTAGGGACTGGATGGGGGTTAACAAGCTTGTTCTCAATCCGGATAAGACCGAGTGGCTGGTGTGTTTCCCTCCTACTAATTGGCCAAGTTTTCCATCTCTCAGGCTGGGGGGTCAAACAGTACGCCCCTCAGACAGGGTTCGCAATTTGGGAGTCCTCCTGGACCCACAGCTGACTTTTGAACACCACTTGTCAGCTGCGACCAGGGGGGCATTTGCCCAGGTTCGCCTGGTGCGCCAGTTGCGTCCCTACCTGAACCGGGAGGCCCTCACAACAGTCACTCGTGCCCTTGTGACCTCCAGACTGGACTACTGCAACGTGCTCTACATGGGGCAGCCGTTGAAGAGCATTCGGAGACTTCAGCTTGTCCAGAATGCAGCCGCACGAGCGATCGTGGGTGCACCTCGGTTCACCCACGTAACACCTATCCTCCGTGAGCTGCACTGGCTGCCTATTGGTCTCCGGATACGCTTCAAGGCGCTAGTCGTCACTTATAAAGCCCTTCATGGTATTGGACCTGGGTACTTGAGAGACCGCCTGCTGCCAATCACCTCCACTAGACCGATTAGATCCCACAGATTAGGCCTCCTCCGAATTCCATCCGCCGGCCAGTGTGGACTGGCGACTACCCGGAGGAGAGCCTTCTCTGTGGCTGCTCCGACCCTTTGGAACGAACTCCCCGTGGAGATTCGAACCCTCACCACCCTCCAGGCCTTCCGCAAAGCCCTTAAAACCTGGCTGTTCCAACAGGCCTGGGGCTAAAGAGCTGTTGCCCCCGTTTCGAATGGTATGACTGTTGTGTGTTTTTAAATTATGTATTATTATGTTTCGTTTTTTATTTTTTGTCTGTACCCCCCCCCCTTCCCTGATTTGATTTGTTAGCCGCCCTGAGTCCCCTTCGGGGGGAAAGGGCGGCATATAAATATAATAAAATGAAATGAAATGAAATGAACTCCATTTAGTTGAAGTGATCGGTTCTCCTACTGAAGGTTACTGGCTAGAACTATGTTTTTGGCATGAAAAAAATACAAAATGTTTTCCCTCATCCCTGCATTATCCATGACAAGTTTGTCTTCAGCCAATGAAGATTTGCCTAGGTGATTTGAGAGGGCTGAGTTGTTTGGGGTAATCCAAATTCTTCCTCGTGGTGCATAGCCTTGAGGGCTGGCACAGAGTGGTTCTGAGCCTCTCTGTCCTTTGTCAAACTGTCATTCCCCCTCCTGATTTCTCATCAATTACTTACATGAGTTTATTAACCACTTGTTTCCACATGCCCACCACTCTACCCCACAGCCATTGATGGCAGGATGCCTGTGAGGCACCAGGCTGAAGATGGCAGACCTGCCATCCAAAGATGCAGACCATCTACAACCATCTGCTCACAGGGAATTCAGCTCAGTTAAAGGGAAGTGATAGCTAAAAAGAAAAATTATATTTACTAAATTATATTTATCTATCACTATTACTGGTCCTTAAGTGAAGTACACTTGTAGAATAAACCAATCTTGTTTATACATAGCAGAGAAAAAGCATTCAGCTGCATGATCTTCACACACCTGTTGAAATCTGAATTTGTCATTGTAACTGGAAGCCTCTCACTCCACCCAAAGTGAATCAATTGAACTGGCAGGGCAAAAAGCTACTGATACGGACCCTTAACATCACTATAAAATATTGTCCTAAAAATTATGACAAGACTCTCCTTTTCTGCAGTTCGGTTTTCACTTCCTCAAGTTCACTCAAGGAGACAAAACTGCTTTTCCTTCCTTTTTTCGGATCGGTCCCAATGAATTTCCTCAGTATGTGGGTTTAGTTCGGCTGCTCCTGTATTTCCAGTGGAAATGGGTTGGGCTGGTGGCCCCTGAAAATGACAATGGAGAATTTTTCATCTCTACTCTGATGCCAATGCTGAAGGAGAAGGAGATCTGCCTGGCCTTCACTCACCTGTTGGAATCTGTATCTGCCATTTTAGCAGTAGGAAAATGTATTTCTTTAATCCCAACATGGGATAAAGCTGAGGTGATTATTGTATTTGGAGAATCTATTATTTGGAAACTGAGAGTCATTTCACACTTAGAATTGTTTGGATCTTGACTTCCCATTGGGAAATAAGCGCATCTCACAAAACATTAAAATTTCTAAAGCATTTCCATGGTACTTTCCATTTCAGGGATCAAAGCCCTGATATCCCAGAATTCAGGCATGTCCTTCTGTCTTTAGACCCCTTGAACCCCCAAGGAGATGTCTTTCTCCCTCTATGGTGGGAAAGGATTTTTGGCTGCAAGATCCACATACCAGGAGTGATCCTTCCAAAGGGGGGAAAACACTGTACAGGAAATGAGAATTTAAAGAATGTGCCATCTTACATGTTTGAAACGAGCATGACAAGTGAAAGTTACAACATCTACAATGCCATTCATGCTGTGGCACAAGCATTACATACAATGCATGGATCAGGAGCACAACCAGCCATAATGAGTCTTGGAAAAAGGATCACAAGTGTTCAGTCATGGCAGGTAATTTCTCTGAATTTTATTCAGTCCACAGATCCTTAGAAATTTCCATTGACATTTCTTGGTTAATTTATTAAATAAGTCTATATCACACTTATACCTATATCTGAAAACAAAGTAAATTATTAAATAGCAAACAGCAAGGAAAAAGCAATTATTAAAACCTGAGGGTAGAACAAGAAGCAATGGGTTGAAGCTAATAAAGGGGAGAAGCAACTTAGAACTGAGGAGAAATTTCCTGACAGTGAGAACAATAATTAATCAGTGGAACAAGTTGCCTCCAGTGAATGCTCCATCACTGGAAGTTTTTAAGAAGATGTTGGATAACCATTTTTATAAGTAGTGTAGGATTTCCTGCCTAGGCAGGGGATTGGGAAAAAACCCTAGAAACCCTCCAAGGTCCCTTCCAACACTGTTATTCTATTCTATTTTAAAATATGATAAAATAAGTTAATGGTTTGATTAAAAATGGAAGCATAAGAATTTCAGCAGCTATAGAATTGCATCTGGAGCAGGGCATTAAAATATTTATAGGTAGCCATTATTCTATTAAAAGTGAAGTTGAAGAAGCCAGAAAACACACACGATAATAGAGTATTTTTGAAGTGTTAGGGTCAATCTCTAATTCTCCAATACAAGATTCCTATGAGTTCATGCTTCTCCCCATCACCCAGTTATACCCTAAGCTAACATTAAAGATCTATAATTATCTCCTAAACTGATGGTCAGCAGAGAGTGATCGAATCCATGCTGTCTCATTTTTAGTTACTTCAGTTTCCAAGGGTCTCTTTTCTTTCAGCTTCTTGCCTATTTGAAGAATATCAGGTTCAATAACAGTGCTGGAAATGAAGTCTCCTTTTTAGCAAATGGGCAAATGTCTGTTCCTTACGATCTTCTCAACTGGATTTTCCTCCCCAATCAATCTTTTGTCTACATGAAAGTTGGGCAAATGGTTCCCAGGGTTTCCCAAGGCCAGGATTTCACCATCAACTCCAGTGCAATCATCTGGGCCAAAAAGGTGGGCTGGAAGGAAATGTCCTGAATTCAGAAAAAGGCTCATGTTCTCCTGGACATGCATAAAGCTTTCTTCCCAAGGTCACTCATGGTGGTTTACGTCTGGGGAAATAGCCTCATGTGGACAAGAGTTTCCTCTCAAATAGCCTGGCATAGCTCACTTCATCATGATCAAGATCAAGATGACGTGAAGTGTTAATACCACTTTATAATGCCTTGGTAAGGCCATACTTGGAATGCTGCATGCAGTTTTGGTCACCACGATGTAGAAAAGATGTGGAGACTCTAGAAAGAGTGCAGAGAAGAGCAACAAAGAGAATTAGGGGACTGGAGACTAAAACATATGAAGAATGGTTGCAGGAACTGGATATGTCTAGTTTAATAGAAAGTAGGACTAGAGGAGACATGATAGCAGTGTTCCAATATCTCAGGGGCTGCCACAAAGAAGAGGGAGTCAAACTATTCTCCAAGGCACCTGAGGGTTGAACAAGAAACAATGGGTGCAAACTAATCAAGGAGAGAAGCAACTTAGAACTGAGGAGAAATTTCCTGAAAGAACAATTAATCAGTGGAACAGCAGAATACCTCCTCTGATGGACATACTTGACCTTCAGTAAGGCATTTGACAAAGTAGACCATAGACTACTTCTTGGTAAACTAGAAAAATGTGGGATAGACATCATCACCATCAGATGGATTTCTAACTGGCTGACAAAACTTACTTAATGGTACATCTATATGGAAGGAAGGAAGCAATGGGATACCACAATGTTCCATCTTAAGCCCAGTACTCTTCAATGTCTTCATACATGACTTAGATGAGGGAATAGAAGGGGGAGCCATCATATTTGCAAATGACACTAACCTGGCAGGAATAACCAACATCCCAGAAGATAAGCTCAGGATTCAAAAAGGTTTAGAGGTGACATGTCAGCTGTATTCCAGTTTCAAGGTCCAGTTTCAAGGTTGACTCAGCCTTCCATCCTCCTGAGGTGGGTAAAATGAGGACCCAGATTGTTGGGGACAAAAGGCTGACTCTGTATACTACTTAGAGAGAGCTGTAAAGCACTATGAAGTGGTATATACAGAAAGTCTAAGTTCTATTGCTAAGTGCTATTGCTATCTGAGGGGCTGCCACAAAGTATGGGGTCAACTTATTTTCCAAAGCACAAGAAGGCAAGACAAGAAACAATGGATGGAAATTAATCAAACTAGAATGAAGGGGAAACATCCTAACAGTGAGAAAAATTAACAACTTCAGAGGATGTAGGTGCTTCATCACTGGAGATTTTTATGGAAAGATTGGAGAGCCACCTATCTGAAATGGTATAGGGTTTCCTACTTGAGCAGGGGGTGGACTAGAAGACTTCCAAGGTCCCTTCCAGCTCTATTCTGGTTCTTGATATAGTTGGCAATGATATAGTCTGAATTCCCCAGGAGCTCTTCCTAGTTGATGTGGATGGTAAAGCACTTTGGAAGATGGAGATCTTAATGTGTAAATTAAATTATGTATGATCATTCAATAGACCATCTCAAGCTTTTCTCTTTTAGAAGGTGCCCTTTGCCAGGTGTGGCAGGAAGAGGTGCCAGGCAGGTGAGAAGAGAACCGTTCCAGAGGGTGAGCAGGTTTGCTGCTACAAATGTGACCCTTGTCCAGAAGGCACCATTTCTAATCAGACAGGTAGAGCAACCTTCAAATGGAGATCTTCCAGGATCAAGGAAGCCATTCAATATATTAAAATATTAAGAGATTTGGGTGATTTGTGGTAGGTTTGACATGCTTTACAATACAGAAGCAAGTTGTTGTGACAGCCCTCCCCACCAGTCTAATTTCCCATCTCTGAGAAACAAGGATTGGCAAGATTGCTCTCCTCACCAAATTTACCACAAGGTGCATTCAAGACAAAAAATTGCACATTTCTTGCTGTCCTCTCCATTCCTCTTATCTCATCCCAATGGGAAAACCAATTATGATCATTTTCCTAAATGAGTGATACAGCCTGGTTTGGTGTTCAAACTTTGTATTACTTTTAGTGCTTCTGTCAAGATTATCAGTCTCCCTTGAAACTTATAGGTATGTCAGAGAAATCAACCAATCTATCATGGATTGAAGCTAGGCTCTCTCTACAACAAAACCTCTGATTGAATGATGGGAGATGCTGGTTTCAAACAAAGAAATTCACTGCCCCACCTCCCATTACACATGAATGTTTCTATGTGTGAGTTGGTGTGCATTTGCGTGTCTCCTTATGATTTTATAAAACTCCAAATGATGATGAAACTAAGTAGTAAAAAGCAGGATTCCTGATTGAGAGAGCGGTCAATCGAGCTGTGAGTGCCTCCACCTGTATACTGGACCCGTGTCCCTCCTGGCTGGTTGCCAACAGCAGTGAGGTGACACAAGGCTGGATCCAGGCGGTCGTTACCGCCTCCCTTCGGGAGGGGCACTTCCCCGCCGCACTTAAAGACCCCTCCTGAAGAAACCATCTTTGGATCCAGCCGTTTTTAACAATTACCGTCCAGTCTCCAACCTCCCCTTTGTTGGGAAGGTTGTTGAGAAGGTGGTGGCCTTCCAGCTTCAACGGTCCTTGGAGGAAGCTAGCTATCTTGACCCCTTCCAGTCTGGCTTCAGACCTGGTTACAGCACAGAAACCGCTTTGGTCGCATTGACCGATGATCTCTGGAGAGCCAGGGATGGAGGCCATGCGTCCATCCTGGTTCTCCTTGACCTCTCGGCGGCTTTCGATACCATCGACCATGGTATCCTTCTGCGACGACTGCGGGAGGTGGGGGTGGGAGGCACTGTTTTGCAGTGGTTCTCCTCCTACCTCTCGGACAGGTCGCAGTCGGTGTTGGTTGGGGGGCAGAGATCGTCCCCGAGGCCCCTAACATATGGGGTGCCGCAGGGTTCGGTCTTATCACCCCTACTATTTAACATTTACATGAAACCTCTGGGCGAGATCATTCGGAGGCACGGGATAAAATACCACCAATACGCGGACGATACTCAGCTATATCTGTCTGCCCCGTGCCAACTCAATGAAGCGGTGGACGTGATGAACCAGGGTCTTGAGGCCGTTAAGAACTGGATGAGAGCTAACAAACTGGTACTCAACCCAGACAAGACCGAGTGGCTGTTGTGTTTTCCTCCCAATAATTTGGCCAGTGTTCCATCGCTCAGGCTGGGGGGTCAAATTTTACACCCCTCAGATAGGGTTCGCAACTTGGGAGTCCTCCTGGACCCACAGCTGACTTTCGACCATCATTTGTCGGCTGTGACCAGGGGGGCATTTGCCCAGGTTCGCCTGGTGCGCCAGTTGCGACCCTACCTGAACCGGGAGGCCCTCACAACAGTCACTCGAGCCCTTGTGATCTCTAGGCTGGAATACTGCAATGTGCTCTACATGGGGCTGCCCTTGAAAAGCATCCGGCGACTTCAGCTAGTCCAGAATGCGGCCGCGCGAGTGATTGTGGGCGCACCGCGGTTCGCCCACATAACACCTATCCTCCGCGAGCTGCGCTGGCTACCTGTTGATCTCCGGGTGCGCTTCAAGGTGCTACTTACCATCCATAAATCTCTCCATGGTAGTGGATCTGAGTACTTGAGAGACCGCCTCCTGCCGATTACCTCCCTTCGACCGATTAGATCGCACAGATTAGGCCTCCTCCGAGTTCCATCCGCCAGTCAGTGCCGACTGGCGACTACGTGGAGGAGAGCCTTCTCAGTAGCAGCTCCAACCCTTTGGAACGACCTCCCCGTGGAGATTCGCACCCTCACCACCGTCCAGACCTTCCACACAGCCCTTAGGATCTGGCTATCCCGTCAGGCCTGGGGATAAGATTCTAATTCGCCCCACCCGAATGTTGAATGAAAGTTGCGTTTTATTGTTTTATTTTTTATTTATGCACTGTCTTATGTTTTTGTTTTGCACCCCCCTTCCCATGTATTGTAAGCCACCCTGAGTCCCCTCAGGGAAAAGGGCGGCCTATAAATCATAAATAAAATCCTAAAAAATAAAAATCCTAAATCAATCTTCTTAGATTTCCAATACAAAGTAAAAAAAAAAATGCAAGTGCCAACCCTTCTCCCCCTCTTGGAAAAATATGCAAAATTTGGTGCAGGTGCCTGGTGATTACAGAGGCAGAGATCTCAATCTCTCAGCAACTGATCCTCCAGGCTCATTTTGAACAAAAACCATCTTGATTTTTACACGGCACAAAAAGTTTCCCATCCCTTTCTTATTGAATTGACTGATGTGAAAAGGAGTCACAACTGAGATATGAGGCAGGAGGTATAATTCTTACTATGATTGCTACTGAAATATTTAGACAAAGATTCTTCATTTCAGATGCAGCTCTCTGTGACCCCTGCCCAGAAGACCAATATCCCAACAAGTTCAAGGATCACTGCATTGCCAAGAAGATCCACTTCCTTTCCTATGAAGATACCCTGGGCTACACTTTAGCCTCTCTTACTATCTCTCTCTCTTTTATCACATTGTCAGTCCTAGCAATTTTCCATAAGCATCGTGACACACCGATCGTCAAGGCCAACAACCGAGATCTCACATATATCCTCTTGACCTCCCTCCTGCTCTGCTTCCTTTGCTCCTTCCTCTTCATTGGAGGACCTGGGAACTTCACCTGTCTCTTACGACAAACTTCCTTTGCCATTCTCTTTTCCCTTGCAGTTTCCTCTGTGTTGGCAAAAACTGTCATGGTGGTTCTGGCCTTCATGGCTACCAAGCCAGGGAACAAGACAAGGAAACTCTTAGGAAAACCATTGACCAACTCCATTGTCATAGCCTGTCCCCTGATCCAAGCAGTCCTTTGTGCCACCTGGTTGGCAACCTCTCCCCCATTTGTCAACATGGACTTCCACTCCTTGGTTGGAGAGACCATCTTGGAATGTAATGAAGGTTCAGATTCAATGTTTTATGCTGTCCTTGCATATCTAGCTTTTTTGGCCCTTGCCAAAAAAGCTAGATATGCAAGGACAGCATAAAACATTGCATTTCTAGCTAGGAAATTGCATTTCTAGCTAGGAAATTGCCTGACAGCTTTAATGAAGCCAAGTTCATTACTTTTAGCATGCTAATATTTTGCAGTGTTTGGATCACCTTCCTCCCTACCTACTTAAGTACCAAAGGGAAGTCCATGGTGACCGTGGAGATCTTCTCCATTTTGGCCTCTGGAGCTGCTGTCTTGGCTTGTATTTTTTTCCCAAAATGCTACATTATCCTACTGAGGCCCGATCTGAATTGTAGAGAAAATATGATAAGAAACAAAAATCTTTAATTCATGCAGCCATGGGAAACATTCATATGTATCTTGGTGGCATGTTTACTACCTGGTGACATGTTGAGTATATGATAACAGAGGAGGAATATTCTCAATATACCTCTGCAGATAAGGAGACAATGAGGTGCATTCACATTTTATACATTTCAAAAATTAAGAGAAAATGATATAAGAAAGGAGAGGAGACTGACTATGATAAATAAAATGGTCTTTGTTTTTTCTAGGATTCAACTTGATACTGTTACTTCACTTCCAAGAGTTTTCAGGCACTATGAGACACAAAACTTTGAACACATTAAACATGACTGCTTGTACACGTGAATATCATTAGCATAGAGATAATATCTGTGTGGAAAACACATTCTTGGATGAGTAACAGCATGTTAGTAAAACACATACACAGAATCATAGGGGTGGAAGGGACCTTAGAGGTCTTCTAGTCCAATGCCCTGCCCATCCAAGAGGTATTATACCATTCCAGACAAATGTCCCTTCCCATCTCTTCTTGAAAAACTCCAGTGATTGGAAACCCCCAACTTCTGGAGGAAAGCCATTTCAATGATTAGAATCATAGGTCTGGAAGGCACTTTGGAGATCATCTACTCCAACTCCCTGCCCAAGACAGGAATCCTCATACAATCCTGGATAAATTGTTGCCCAGTCTTTTTTTATAGTTACCAGCCATTGAGCACCCACACATCCAGGAGGAAAGCTGTTCCATTCATAAATCATTCTTATTGATCTTATTATATTATGTTAATTTATTTGATTCTTTTTTATTAGCTTTATTGTTTTAAATGAGGTTTTATATTCTGTAAGCCACCTTGAGTCACCATGTGTGAATAGGTGGCAATATAAATTCAATAAATAAATAAACAATAAATACTGTCAGGAAATTCTTACTCATTTCCAGGTTGAATGTCCCTCTGATATGACCCTACACATAGCTTCTTGTCCTTCCCTCAGGTACTATGGAGATTGAATTGATGCTTTCTTCCCCGTGACAGTCTTTTAAGTACCGGAGGACTGCTATCATATCACCACTAATCCTTTTCTTCATGAGAATAGGCATACCCAATTCCTTCAATTGTTCATCATATGGTTTAGCCTTCAGTCCCTTTATCTGAAAAAAAAATCCATCTTGTGAATGGGGATCAGTTAGGCACTGTGAAAATAGGAAGATAGAAGGAAAACGTATGAATTGGGCAACGTTGAAATGTGTGGTCCTCAATATTCTATGACAACTTCACTGATATGCTTGTTTCTCTTAAAATAATAATTCTTTATTGAAGACAGTGACATGGCATGGGTCCAGATTATCCGAGGGACCATTTCATCCCATTAAGATTGGCCTGTCTCTCCTGTGCTGGCAAAAGAGGTATACTGTGGGTCCTGTCAGCTCAAATATTCCAGCTGGCATAGTCCAGGAGAAGGGCCTTCTCTGCTGTGGCTCCCACCCTCTGGAACATTTCCCCCCCCCATGTGAGGTTGTCCCCAACCCTCTTATCCTTTCATAAGGGCCTAAAGACCTGGCTCTGCCAGTTGGCCTGTGGCCCCAGTGGGATAACAGCACTCTGGAGGTGGTTGATTGATAAGGTGACCAGACGTCCCGATTTCAGCGTGACAATCATGCTTTATAACAATTTTTCCCGTTTCCCACCGTGTTTTTAAAAAGTCCCGATTTTGTGGCTTCATGTTGAAAGCCCAGTGGATTTGCTTAAGAAATCCTAACTGGGGCAAGACAAAAGACACCCTGTCTAATCCCTATCTCTGTCTCAGTACTTTCATTGAAGATATTAAAACATTAAAGCAAGAAAACGGACCTCCCCCCCCGCGCCCCTTTTTTACCTCATTTTATAAGAAAAAATGACCAAGCACCATAGAGCTGCAGGAAACAGAGCTGCCTAGACTAGCAACTGTTCCTTCCTGGATTTCCCGGATGGGAGGGGCACGGAGTTTGGAGGTCTGCTCCTGTGGGGAAAATATGGTGGCTTCTATTTTTCTTTGAAAAATATTTCCCTGGGACTATTTCACCATTTTAATTTGCTCTCTGTTCTTTGTATTAACATCTATATCATTCTGAGTTGACTTGGAATGTCTGCCTGCTGGTAAGTGACCTGGCTTTTTTTATTTTTATTATTCTTTTATTTTTTAATGTATTTTAAAATAATATTTTATTTATTGTGCATAGGATTTTTTAAAATAGTATTATTCTGTGTGGATTTAAGTTAAGAACTCCCTGTTATTAAGCTTTCCTCAATTAATCTCTGAGTAGATTCCCACCAACTTCAAGATCCCAAGGGCACATCTGATGATGCCTTTCCTTAAATATGAAAATAAATACATTGTTCAAATGTGTACATCTCAATAGAAATGACTCTCAGGGGTGTACAACAATCCACTAAAATAATAATATAAAACAGTAATTACAAAAACAGGAGCAACTGTTACGAAAATTATTATTAAAAAATAAAAATGGAGTTATTAAGTATATTAACTGCAGCAACCACAATACAATACCTTGGTCCTTCTTTTCATTAAACTAGACATACCCAATTCCAAGGAATTAAAAGATGCTTGCTCCTGGGGAGGAAAGCTATGGCAAATCTAGACAGCATCCTAAAAAGCAGAGACATCACCCTGCCAACAAAAGTGCATCTAGTCAAGGCTGTGGTTTTCCCATTTGCAATGGATGGCTGTGAAGGTTGACCAGAAGGAAGGCTGAGTACCAAAGAATGTGAAAAATGGTCATCAGTCACTTTTTTCAATGCCATTGTAACTTTGGTCACTATACCACCTTTCTTGCCACAGTTCTTAAGTGAATAACTGCAGCTGATAAGTTAGTAACATAAGTGAATCTGGTTTCCCCATTTGACTTTGTCAAAAGGTGATTATATGACCCCAGAACACTGAAACCATCATAAATACGAATCTGTTGCCAAACATCAAAATTTTGATCGCGTGACTATGAGGATGCTGCAATGATCGCTAAGTGTGAAAATGGTCGCTAATGCCATTGTAACTTTGGTCACTATACCACCTTTCTTGCCCCAGTTCTTAAGTGAATAACTGCAGCTGATAAGTTAGTAGCATAAGTGAATCTGGTTTCCCCATTTGACTTTGTCAAAAGGTGATTATATGACCCCAGGACACTGAAACCATCATATATACGAATCTGTTGCCAAACATCAAAATTTTGATCGTGTGACCATGAGGATGCTGCAACAGTCACTAAGTGTGAAAATGGTCGCTAAGTGTGAAAAATGGTAATCAGTCACTTTTTTCAATGCCATTGTAACTTTGGTCACTATACCACCTTTCTTGCCACAGTTCTTAAGTGAATAACTGCAGCTGGTATTTTGTATTTTGGATAGAATCTTTTTTTAAATTTGTCTAAGACAATTTAAAAAAAAATTCCATCCAAAATAAATTGAAGTGAAACCATTTTTAAAAATTCTATGCACAATAGTTTGAAATATATTGTGCATAGAATTTTTAAAAATAGTTTTACTCCAATTTATTCTGTGTGGAATAGTTTGAAATGTTTTACTTCAATTTATTCTGTGTGGATTCTTTTTTCCTGTAATTGAAGTGGACATCCAACAATTCAATTTCGGTAGGGTTAGGGTTAAGTTACAGATGAGTTTTAAAACTCTGTAAGGAAAACAAATACCCAAAGGAAGGGGAGCACATAAACAGAATAGAAATAGGGAATGTTGCATGAACAGTGTGTTTTAATGTGTCTGTGTTTCTGTACAACTCCAAAGTGTGGGCCCTTATATAATTTGTTATGTACATTATATGAAACAATTAAAGGGAAGTAATTTTTGGTATACCCTGTATATGAAAAAATAAAATAATTTTGATTTTCTCTTGCTGAAATGGGCAATATTTTTTTCCTAACATCCAGTTAAGTTTCCAAATAGTTCTGCTCTTTTCCTTTCCTCCAAATTGATCTTTGTATCCCATCTTTATTCCTTCCTTCCTATATTAATTCATTTCAGCATCTTATTCAGAACATTCTTAGGGAACATGCTTATCAATGTGGATAATGAACCCAATTGGGAAAAAAAATTGAAGACTCTGGATTAAAAGAAATGAAACAAGGAACTGTCCTGTTGGGAACTAATATCCACATATATAATACAAAAGTTTACTTTTATTGTTATTACTGGGGCCGTACAGGGTACAGCAAGAAAGAATGAAGAATAAAAGGATGGGTGATTGTTACTGAGTAAGAAATATTTTGTGATTACCGTATATACTCAAGTATAAGCCGAGTTTTTCAGCCCACTTTTTGGGCTGAAAAAAGCCGCCTCGGCTTATACTCGAGTCTACAACTGGATCCGGCAGTGCTGTTGCCTGTTGGAGGAGGAGGAGGCGAACCAGCCTGCCACCGCTGGCCACCGCCAGCCCCGCCGCTCTTCCCGCCCCCTTCCCAGCCCCACAGTCCAGCGGACGCAGCAGAAGCAGCCCCGGGGCTCCGCTGCCGCTCCCCGCATTTTCTGGACGGGGATCCCTTGGAGAGGGGATTCCTTCCTGTGAGACTGTTGGAGGAGGAGGAGGCGAACCAGCCTGCCATCGCCGGCCACCACCAGCCCCGCCGCTCTTCCCGCCCCCTTCCCAGCCCCACAGTCCAGCGGACGCAGCAGAAGCAGCCCCGGGGCTCCGCTGCCGCTCCCCGCATTTTCTGGACGGGGATCCCTTGGAGAGGGGATTCCTTCCTGTGAGACTGTTGGAGGAGGAGGAGGCGAACCAGCCTGCCATCGCCGGCCACCGCCAGCCCCGCCGCTCTTCCTGCCCCCTTCCAAGCCCCACAGTCCAGCGGACGCAGCAGAAGCAGCCCCGGGGCTCCGCTGCTGCTCCCCGCATTTTCTGGACGGGGATCCCTTGGAGAGGGGATTCCTTCCTGCGAGACTGTTGGAGGAGGAGGAGGCGAACCAGCCTGCCATCGCCGGCCACCGCCAGCCCCGCCGCTCTTCCCGCCCCCTTCCCAGCCCCACAGTCCAGCGGACGCAGCAGAAGCAGCCCCGGGGCTCCACTGCCGCTCCTCGCATTTTCTGGATGGGGTCTCGCAGGAAGGAATCCCCTCTCCAAGGGATCCCCGTCCAGAAAATGCGGGGAGCGGCAGCGGAGCCCCGGGGCTGCTTCTGCTGCGTCCGCTGGACTGTGGGGCTGGGAAGAGCGGCGGGGCTGGCGGTGGCCGGCGATGGCAGGCTGGTTCGCCTCCTCCTCCTCCAACAGCACTGCCAGATATCCGCCCAACGCTGCGGGGGCGCCAGCGGGAGCTTTGGCGGCTTCACCTCAGCCGCAGCGCTGGGCAGCAAATGTGCTGGTGCTGTTGGAGGAGGAGGCGGCAGCAATAGCATCTGAGGACAGGACAAGAAGCAATGGAAACTTGTCAGAAGGAGACTCAAGCTGGAAATAGGGAGAAATCTGACAGTAAGAACAATTAAAATCCTAGGAAAATGTCCTTTCATGAAAAATTACTTTTTTTTTTTAAATAAATGTTTTTTAATTTTAGTTTAAAACAGGTACACATCTTTCTTTACATCTGTAAAAAATATATCAATCAATTACAGATAAGTTTTGGTACATCTCCTCCACAGTCAACCAACATAACTCATATTAACTAAGGCATTATTATATATCCATTTTCATTTAACTGTAATTATTGTTTAGCAATATTGATGAGAGTAATAATCTTGACCAATCCCTGCCCACACTGGTGAGAGAGGAAAAAATCAAAAAAAAGAAGAAAAAAAAAGGACAGATAAAAAATAAAAATTAAAATAAAAAATAAAAATAATACAAAAAAAGACAAAAACGACAAGAGACAAGGCAGGAAAACGAAACAAAACACAGGTGTCTATCATGAGAAAAAAAAAGAAGTATATCAACTGGTTACAACATGCTTTGGTGCTTCTCTTCCATTAACTCATATTAATTCAGATATCTTAACTCGAATATTTACCATATCAACATTATTATACCTCCAGTTTTAATTACCTATGGTTATTTAAACATCCTTCATCCTTAGCTATGCATTACATAATTAATCCATAACACATGCTGACAATTCATTTACTTATTTATAAAATCCTCTATTATCATCAAATCCTCATATCCTATTTTAGCTGGACATCCATAATATTTAATTATATCATATATCATAACATTTTCCCAGTATTGATTAACATTTGATTGTATGTATTTTATTTAGTTTTTAATAGTGATAATTATTGTATTTAATACTCTTTATGTATAATCTTCCAATTGTTAGTTATCATATCAACTCCACATTATATACATTACTATCAATATCAATTATTATTCAACTATATCTGTTACAAGAAAAAGCAATTAGGTTTAACTAGTTTTCAATTGTGTTCTTCAATCTATCAGCCGGTTCCAAATTATATATATTACTATCCATATCAGTCATTTTTCAGCTATATCTATTACACATTAAGGTAATCAGATTTAGCTAAATTTTAAATTACGTTGTTCCATCTATCAGCCAGTGTCTCTCCAATAGCAAGATCCTCTCCAGCCAATTGCCACGCGTTGGATAAATTTACCAAATGTTTCCATAATCAAATCCAGACAAAGATATTTTGGCACCTTTGGACTCTGAATATCAGTGATGAAATAATAATAATAATGTTGTCCTGGGCTTGTAAAATTTTCCAAATTAACTTTAATTCTAAAGGGTGGATTTTCCATTCCTCCTGCACTCTGTCTTTTTAAATGAGTCTTCTTTATAGCTTCCCCCCTCCTTTCTTCCTCTGAGATAGACCAGACACCATTTCTCACATTTTCCGTTTGTATTTCAGGAGCATTTAAACATTCAACAATCTCAGTTTTTGCTTCATATTTTAGAATCAGATGATCCAATTTTCTTTCCAGTCTTTGATAAGAATCAAAAAGTCCTCTACATGTGGAAAAAAGTCTCTGAAATGAAATCTTAGAGGTATTTTGGGACGCCATGATGTGTGTCGCAGTTAAAAATTGCAAACTCTTTTTTTTTTTTTCCACAGACTTCTTAGTCTCTCACAGGCTGTGATTGTAAACAAAGCCGAGTAGTAAAGTAATAAAAGTGTCGAATCATGACGGGCTAATTAGTAGAAAATAAATTTTACGATCCACTTAAGGAGATTCAGAGGGGGGAGGGTGTCGAGGAGTTTCTTGAAGCATTTAAGAAGTAAAGTAACCACCAGCCATAAATCCATTAGAAAAAGCCAATTCGCCGCTAAATTTCCCTGTTCTTTGGTTTCAGTTATCTTAAGTTTTTAACGCGAACAGTCTCTCTTGGATAATAAAATCAGCTTACCAGATGACATCACTTCTAGCATTCTTAGGGGCAACCTGCAGTTTCAGTTAGCATGCAGCTAATCTAGAAAGGAATTGGCACGAGGAGTTAATACCCCCCCACCAGAGATTTGCGGGTATCTCTGAGGTCCTGGGTCTCTCCCCACCTTCACTGTCGTCTCCGGGACAGCTAGGGTTCAAAGAACCCGTCCAAAAATCCTTCGGTATAGAGGAATTTCAGGAGTAGCCTGAAACTCCATCTTCTCACTGCTAAGCCCCGCCTTCTTCCTCGAAAAATTACTTTTTCAGTTAACTCTGCCTGGCATTAGTTGGGCGAACAGAAATATTAGTTGGCCAATTCTAAAAGAGAGCACCAGAAAGAACTTAAAAGATTTTTTAAGAGAGCTGGGTTTTTCATTTATATTATATGTATGAACAGAATTAACACAAATTGCAGATACCAATCAAACATAAAGAAAAAAAGGATGAAATAATGCTCATTTTTAAAAACTCAATGAAAATAAAAACAATATACCAAGAAGGTGGCATACTGGTTGTGATTTGATCTCTTCGGGGGATCCCGGGGATCCCCTATACAAGTATTTTAATATTGCAGACTTGCAGTATTATAAGTCATACTGATATTATAGAACACTTTAATTAAGCGGGTCCCTTGAATAAACATAACTTTGAGTTTCAAATAACACTGATTTCGTTGTTGTCTTAGGTGACATCTGTGAAAAAAATTCAGGTGCTCAGGCATGAAAATATACCGCTCAAACACTATACTTTTCCGCTCACACTGAAAAAAAATTAGAGGGAACATTGCAGGGCAGGCTGTATATGTTATTCAATGGGCAATGGCAGGCTGTATAATTAATGGACACAGGGCAGGTTGTATATTCAATGGGCACAGGCAGGCTGTATATTTAATGGGCACAGGCAGGACACTGGTAGAATGTATATTATGAGCCCTAACACAGGCTGCTCTATGCAAACAGTCATGTCATCACTTTCTGTAATATCAGCCTGCATTAGGCCTCAAAAGATACGGTACCCGAACAAGTCTTTTTTTTTTTTAATCCTGTTAGAAATGGATCCCAATACTTCTACCGGTAATCCTGCACCAAAAGAAAAACGCAGGTCATTCGAAGCTGGTTTCAAACGTAAGGTTGTGTCAAGAGCAGAAGAAAGCAATAACAGTATTGCAAGTAGGGAATTTTGTGTTGATGAAAAACAAGTGGGGGAATGGCGGAAAAAGAAAGCTGACTTGGAAAAGATTCCAAAGGCAAAAAAAGCTCAACGTGGTTTAACAACTTCATATGGGGCTCTAGAGACTGAATTGCATAAATGGGTTATGGAGTGTCGTCAAAATGGTTACTGCGTAACACGCATGGGAATTCGCTTACGTGCCCTTCAAATGGCACAAGATGACAAATTAAAAGCACCAGGCATTGAAAAATTTGTTGCGTCAGCAGGATGGTGTACCCGCTTCATGAATAGGTTTGCCCTATGTTTGCGGCAAAGAACAAAGATTTCACAGAAGTTGCCAAAAGACCTTGATGAAAAAATGATGTCATTCCATTCATTCATCATAAAACAAAGAAGGATCCATAACTATGACCTGGGAGATATTGGAAATATGGATGAAACACCTATGACCTTTGATCTTCCAAGCAACAGAATTGTGGCAAGTTTGGGAGACAAAAACAGAAGCATCATGAGGTAAATCAGGGCACACAGAAGGAAAAAGCGGGGGGGAAAAGGGAAACTCCCCCTCCACATCAACCAATCACAGCACAGATTGCCTCACGTAGGAGCTGGCACTCTGGTGTCAATCAACCATCACTGTGTTCTGGCTCACTGCAGAACCCCTCACTGCTCCAGCTACTAAATTTAAACATCTTAACAGATGTATATGAGAAAATAAAATACACATATTATTGACCTCTTGATTTTCTCCGGATGAAATGGGGAACATCTAAATGATTTTATGGCTAACATTGACTTCAGTTTCCCAAGTGGTTCTACCTTTTTCTTCCCCTCCAATTTGATCTTCTTATCCGTCTTCAGTCTTTCATTCTTCCACTTCAGCTTCTGTGACATCTGCAATTCTTCTTTTGTCCTGGAGCAGCTTTATATGAATATATTAAGATGGATGTTTGTGAAGATTTCATTCCCTTTTAGAAGTCTTCCAATATCTCAGGGGCTGCCACAAAGAAGAGGGAGTCAAGCTATTCTCCAAAGCACCTGAGAGTAGAACAAGAAGCAATGGGTGGAAACTAATCAAAGAAAGAAGCAACTTAGAATTAAGGAGAAATTCCTGGCAGAACAATTAATCAGTGGAAAAACTTGCCTCCAGAAGTTATGAATGCTCCAACACTGGAGGTTTTTAAGAAGATGCTGGATAACCCTTTGTCTGAAGTAGTGTAGGGTTTCCTGCCTAGGCGGGGGGTTGGACTAGAAGACCTCCAAGGTCCTTTCCAACTCTGGTATGCTATTCTATTCTATCCTATCCTATTCTTATTCTATTCTATTCTATTCTATTTTTATTCTAATTCTATGCTATGCTATGCTATGCTATAAAATGTCATGATCTTTAGTCCTGTTTTAAACCAGCATTTTTCTCTCTGTTTATTTTAAAACTGGCTATGTCCCAATATTGGAAGGAGATCCCTTGTTTGGGTTTTTGCTAGGATTAAATATGAGAGTTTCTTCATAGCCAACAACCTCAGACAAAACCTTCACAACATTGCTTGGACTTCAAAACATAGCAGAACACCTTTTTTCTGATCCCAAATAGTTTAAATCAGTTTAAACTAATTTTAAATTAGTCCAACTAGTTTAAATTCTTTCCAAAGTCTCAACATCTTTTTTGGGTCACCCCATTTCTGAAAATGTTCAGAAAAGAGCAACAAAGATGATCAGGGGAGTGGAGTTATAGCTGGTCTACTGAGAGAAGAACCAGGGATGCCATCATAGTAGTCCTCCAATACTTGAAAGGCTGTGGCAAGGAAGAGGGGGACAAATTATTTACCAAAGCAGCAAAAGTCAGGACCAGAAACAATGGATGGAAACTAACAAAGGAGAGAAGCAAGCTAGAACTAAGGATAAATCACTTAACCAGTGGAACAAATTGTTAAATGCTTTTAAGAACAGCAATCAACAATCAACCAACAAAAGAGAAGTTGCTTTCAGAGGTTGTGGGAGCTTCATGACTGGAGGCTTTCAAGAACAGACTGAAGTTTTATCTTTCAGAAATGGTGTAAGGTCTCCTGCTTGGGCAGGGGATTGGAGTCGATGACCTACAAGGTCAATTCCAACTCTTAATATGCTAAAAGTCTGGAGCGCAATCCATCAGAAATAGTATAGGTCTCCTACAAGGGGTTGAACTAGATGACCTCCAACGGTCCTTCCAACTCTATTACTCTTACTGTGTTAAATTAGCATAACAGGTTGAGAGATCTTCCAATCTACTACTTCTAAGGGAGAAATTAATTTCTAATTCTAGCCGCTAACAAGTATAAGTAAACCAGTTATTTGGAATAATTTTTTGAATGATTATTCAAATTTACTGGAATGCCACGATTGTCCTGTGCCACTATGCCCCTTTAGCACTCAATACTATCCAAACATACTATGGCTCAGACCAAACACTGCACCTTACAGTATTCAGCACAAAACATCTTTATTCATTCCTTCCTTCCTTCCTTCCTTCCTTCCTTCCTCCCTCCCTCCCTCCCTCCCTCCCTCCCTCCCTCCATTCATTTATTCATTCATATATTCATTCATTGCAGCATGTTATTCAGAACATTCTTAGGGAACATGCTTATCAATGTGGATAATGAACCCAATTAGAAAAAAAATTCAAGACTCTTTGGATTAAAATAAATGAAACAAGGAACTGTTCTATTGGGAACTAATGTACACATATTTAATACAAAAATTTACTTTTATTGTTATTACTGGTGCCATACTGGATACAGCAAGAAAGAATGAAGAATAAAAGAATGGGTGATTTTTACTGATTAAGAAATATTTTGTGATTAGTCACATCATGTTATCTTCAATTATTTAATGGACAACATTTTCTTGCACAAGAGGCAGGGAGATTTCTCAAGATGTCAGGCTCACTTAAATTATCAAGAAGAGTTATCCAAAAACTAGATAAAGTCAGAAATGTTTTGTCTACTGCATTTTTCTTGTGAAGTGGGTTTTCTTCATTGTTGACTTTTGTGGGAAAGATATCATCACTCATCATAAACCTCTTGACCTGGCAAAGAACTTATAGTTGTTTAGAAATGAATCTATTTTACAATTATATATGCAGCAAATTAGACAGCCAGGTAAACAGAAGCATCATGAGGTAAATCAGGGCACACAGAAGAAAAAAGCGGGAAAAAGGGAAACTCCCCCTCCACATCCACATCAACCAATCACAGCACAGATTGCCTCACGTAGGAGCTGGCACTCTGGTGTCAATCAACCATCACTGTGTTCTGGCTCACTGCAGAACCCCTCACTGCTCCAGCTACTAAATTTAAACATCTTAACAGATGTAAATGAGAAAATAAAATACACATATTATTGACCTCTTGATTTTCTCCGGATGAAATGGGGAACATCTAAATATGTTTATGGCTAACATTAAGTTCAGTTTCCCAAGTGGTTCTACCCTTTTCTTCCCCTCCAATTTGATCTTCTTATCCCGCCTTTAGTCTTTCATTCTTTCACTTCAGCTTCTGTGACATCTGAAATTCTTCTTTTCTCCTGGAGCAGCTTTATATGAATATATTAAGATGGATGTTTGTAAAGATTTCATTCCCTTTTAGAAGGAATTTCTGTCCAGCACTGTTGTAAAGTTGGGGGAGAGTGTGTTGCAGGATAGTTTTTACCTTTCTCACATCAAGCCTGGTACCTGGGATCCTTTAAAACTCCTCACCAACTCCCCCCCCCCTTTGCATCTGACCCAGCTACAGCCAACAACCAGAATCAGAAACTCTGGGAAAAATCATCTGGCTACAAAAATTGGTGATGTGAGATCATGTCACTTTCCCAACTTCAATGGGATTTTCAGAACAGACAGGTGTGCTTTGTTCTAGGTCCAATCCTCATGATGGATGAAAAATGGCCAATCCTTCTTCATTATTAATGACCTCAGGATAGGTTTCCAAGAGACGGGGATCTCTTCATCTCCAGTTGGCCTGGTCAGTTTGCTGTGGGAAAAAGACCCTGTCTATTCACTGGACACTTGCATGACTACTGTGACTTTCAATGACAGAGTGACAGTTTTCCACCACTTTATACTGGAACTATAGAAAGACTGATACATCTCTCAGCCAGAAATCTCGCTCTTTTGTATGTGTACATTATCTTTTCATGTGTGCTGAGAATGTCAACAATGTAGCAGAGGAAGAAAAAAACATGCACTGAACATCCTGAGATAAAATGGTCACCTTTCCTGATGCAAATTAATTTACAAAGCAATTGGTTACTAAGAGAAGGACATAGAATCATGCACCAAGTGTTCTGAATGGGGAAAGTTTCCTGATTTACAGGGGGAAAGGAAAGAAAGAACCAAATGGCACTGAGAGCTTTTTGATGAGATACCAAAATTTGGTTACATTTTCATCAACAGAGAAACCCCTGAGCCTGAATCAGCATCTTCAGGAAGCTGAGTACTGGGGAAAAACTGCACTCCAAAATTATGTCTTACTTTGTATCCTGCCTTTATTATTTTGATAAAGATATCCTGCTATATCAGATGAGCTGATAGTGTAATAGGAGGTAGCTTTCATAATAGTCCTGAGATACCACAAAAAACTCTGAGATTGACATTTTTGGCATGTGGGGAAGCTGCAGATGAGTTTTACAACATTATCAGGAAAATAAATTCTCACAGAAAGGGGAATGTAGCAAGAGAATAGAAACATGGATATATATGTGTGTGTGTGTGTGTGTGTGTGTGTGTGTGTGTGTGTGTTCATAATTTATAAGGGGTATTTGGCTTTTGGTATATGTTAGGGAATTGCACAGCCGGTGTCCCAATGGAGTCAGAAATGCTGACACAAACTTTTAGCTTTATAGAAATGAATATATTTTAGGTAAAAGTTCCCCTTGCACATATGTGCTAATTGTTCCTGACTCTAGGGGGTGGTGTTGGAGGAAAGAAACAAGGGTCAATGAAAGAAGCCGATAAAGCCCAAAAGTAGAAGTTAAGGAGGATTACTATGTATAGATGCACTCAAGAGAGTTTAAACTTATTAGAGGTAATCACCCAACATATCAAATAGAAGAGTAAAATAAGAGAGTTAAAAATGGTGAAGCTCAAACGAAATTAAAAGGAGAATTAACAGAAGGAGAATTGTACCGATTTGAAACTGCTATAAGAAGAAACATGAAGTTCCAATGTATTGTGTAAATGTAGTTTATGTCTACATTTTGTTTTTGTCTATTTTGTATGTTTGAAAATTATGTGTATATATATGTGTATACATACATACATACATTCATACATACATACACACACACACACATTTATATTTAAAAAATGAATATATTTTACAACTATATGAACAGAAAACTAGATATTTAGGCAGATGGGAGCACCTGAGGTAAATCAGGGCCCACATAAGAAAAAGGCGGGAAAAAGGGAAACTCCCCCTCCACACCCAGAGCAACCAATCACAGTGCAGATTGCCTCATGCAGGAACCAGCCCTCTGGTGCCAATCAACCATCAGTGTGTGTTCTTGCTCACAGCAGAACCCCATTGCTCCAGCTACTAAATTTAACAGATTAACTGAGTTGGAAGGGACCTTATAGGTCATCCAGTCTGACCCCACGCTCAAGCAGGAGACCCTATACCATTTCTGACAAATCATGTGACTGAGGGGCAGTGGCCATTCCCACTCAGTCATAGGACCCCCACACCAAACCAGGCCCACAGAACCGTTAGGGGAAAAAGGTGAATGTCACCTCTGGTTCTATACTTTTCCTCAGATCCAACTTTCCTGCCTAAATTAAATCTTTTCTTATATTGTAGGTATGTGAGTTTGTGAGAAACACATTCTTCTTATTCCAATTCTCCTTTTGAGTTGAGTTTAGGTTAAGTTTGGCTAAAATATATTGTCTGACTGTAGGTCCATTAGTTTGGTCTCACCATTATTTCTTTTCTAAAGGAAGTTTCCAGAGCTGACATTTTATTTTAAAGGGCTACCCGGTCTTTCACCAAGATCAAACAACAAAGGTCAAAGTATCGTTTTAAACCTGGCTACACAAACCTTCCTCTTTCTTTAGCATCTTGCAACTATTCATATTCCATATTTTTTTGGCCTTTGTCATGTAAACTTAGAAATAGCCTTTTGCCATTGTTTCAATGAAATATCGGTCACCAGTATTGGTAGTTTCTGGAATAAAAACAACATCTTTGGTAAAATGCAGCCGCGCGAGTGATAGTGGGCGCACCGCGGTTCGCCCACGTTACACCTGTCCTCCGCGAGCTGCACTGGCTACCTGTTGGTCTCCGGGTGCGCTTCAGGGTACTGATGACCACCTTTAAAGCACTCCATGGTAGTGGATCTGAGTACTTGAGAGACCGCCTTCTGCCGATTACTTCCCTAAATCGACCAATTAGATTGCACAGACTGGGCCTCCTCCGAATTCCATCTGCCAGTCAATGCCGACTGGCGACCACACGGAGGAGAGCCTTTTCTGTTGCTGCTCCGACCCTGTGGAACGAGCTCCCCATGGAGATCCGTACCCTCACCACTATCCAGACCTTCCGCGCAGCCCTCAAGATCTGGCTCTCCCAGCAGGCCTGGGGATAGGCTTCCAATTCACCCGCCCGAGTGTTTGATTGTTGAATGAAAGTTGTGTTTTACTATTTTTTCTTTGTTCACATATTGTTTTGTTTTTGACCTTGCACCCCCCTCCCCCCCCCCTGTGGTTGTAAGCCGCCCTGAGTCCCCTCAGGGAAAAGGGCGGCATATAAATCCCAATAAACTACAAACTACAAACTACAAACTAAAACCTTCATCGTAATTACAGAAATTCTACTCAAAAATGATAATCACAATTTATTTCCCCTTAGTAAATCTTTTTGCATTTCATTCCAAACAGACCCAAAATTATTTTGGAACAGGTTAGAGTTTGCATTTGTAAATGTCACCTCAAGTTATTTAACCTTTTACTTCACATTAAAATGTGATGTCTTCATCAAAATTTGAAGAGCAACAAATATGATGAGGGGACTGGAGGCTAAAACACATAAATAAAGTTTGCAGGAACTGGGTATGTCTAGTTTAATGAAAAGAAGGATTAGGTTAGACATGATAGCAGTGTTTCAATATCTCATGGGTTGCCACAAAGAAGAGAGAGTCAAGCTATTCTCCAAATCAACTGGGAGTAGAACAAGAAGCAATGGGTGGAAACTAATCAAGGAAAGAAGCAACTTAGAATTAAGGAGAAATTCCTGGCAGAACAATTAATCAGTGGAAAAACCTGCCTCCAGAAATTGTGAAAGCTCCAACACTGGATGTTTTTAAGAAGATGCTGAATAACCATTTGTCTGAAGTGGTGTAGGGTTTCTTGTCCAGGCAGGAGGTTGGACTAGAAGACCTCCAAGGTCCCTTCCAACTCTGGTATTCTATCCTATCCTATCCTATTTTTATTCTATTCTATTCTATTTTTATTCTAATTCTATGCTATGCTATGCTATAAAATGTCATAATCTTTAGTTCTGTTTTAAACCAGCATTTTTCTCTCTGTTTATTTTAAAACTGGATATGTCCCAATATTGGAAGGAGATCCCTTGTTTGGGTTTTTGCTAGGATTAAATATGAGAGTTTCTTCATAGCCAACAACCTAGGACAAAACCTTCACAACATTGCTTGGACTTCAAAACATAGCAGAACACTTCAAATAGTTTAAATCGGTTTAAACTAATTTTAAATTAATCCAAGTAGTTTAAATTCTTTCCAAAGTCTCAGCATCTTTTTTGGGTCACCCCATTTCTTAAAATATTCAGAAAAGAGCAACAAGGATGATCAGGGGAGTGGAGTTATACCTGGTCTATTGAGAAAATTCTACTGCAAAAGTTTCTTAGTTAAACATTAGATTCGCATTCCCCCACCCACTGAGGGTTCACATTATCCAACAGTAACATTTATTTTTGTTTTGGGAACAGTTCACCTCTCCATCGAGCACCTGCATCAATGACCTTGCTATGATGAAGGCTCCCGTGGTCTGTGAATGGCTTCTTGGCATTCCATTCCCTCCTCCCTTTTCTTTGGCAAAATGATGAAGCTAACAAGCATTGTAGCAATCCAATCTCAACAATAATTAAAACAGTTATTGCATCTAACCATTGGTACGATTGCTCACACTTGCTACAGTACAGCTGACTGCCATCATGCCCCATTAGCACCCATTCTACCTGAACATACTTTGACACAAGCCAAACTCCATCTTGTATGCAGGTGTTCACTTTCAGATAATTCAAAAAGTCAACTTTGATTCTCAAGTCCATCTGCTCTGTGGATTAGCAACAAGACACACAAACATGTTTTTTCCTTTTCTGGTGTGCAAAAAACATCCATTGCCCAACAGATAAGACAACTGCTTTCCCCTCCAATTATTAGAAGAAAGTAATTCTTAATGTATCCCCTGTGGATTTCAACACAGAGAAATCTTCCAGGGTTAAACCTGCTTTAAAAAATAGTCTCTGAGTTCTCCCAGTGTTGGAGGATTTTGCTTTGTCTTCCAAAGAGCTAACTCTGAGATTTGGTGATATTCTGCTGGCCTTTGTGTCAAAGTCCAAACACAGGTAAGAAAAAAGCATGATAGATATAGAAGTTTATTGATGGATTAGTCTTGTGTCCTTATTAAAATAAAATAACATTTTATTTTATTTTTTATTCATATAAACAATGGTTGCTGGAACTGGGAACGACTAGTCTGATAAAAAGAAGGAGTAGGGAAGACATGATAGCAGTGTTTCAATATCTCAGGGGTTGCCACAAAGAAGAGGGAGTCAAACTATTCTCCAAAGCACCTGGGAGTAGAACAAGAAGCAATGGGTGGAAACTAATCAAGGAGAGAAGCAATTTAGAACTAAGGAGAAATTTCCTGACAGTACAATTAATCAGTGGAACAACTTGCCTCCAGAAATTGTAAATGCTCCAACACTGGAAGTTTTAAAGAAGATGTTGGATAAACATTTGTCTGAAGTTGTGTATGGTTTCCTCCCTAAGCAGAGGGTTGAAGTAGAAGACCTCGAAGGTCCCTTCCAGCTCTGTTATTCTAAAAAATAAAATACAACACATGGAATGTAAAGAGACATCAGATAAATTTGCCCTGAGGCCATCCAGAGGGCAGAGAAGCTGCCTATTGTGCTAAAGGCTCTGATGGTATTTCAAATACTCCCTGCAATCCAGCTTCTGCATAATTCAAACCTTGATTTCTGATCTAGGAGGGAAGGTGAGAAGAATGGCTGGGCTGCCTCTCCTGCTGCTGCTGCTGCTCTTCTGGCTCCTTCCTTCAGTTACTGCTAAGAAGATTCAAACCATGTGTCCATTAAAAAAACATGTAAAGTTTCAAAGGCAGTGGGAATTTTACAGGCCTGGTAATCTGATAATTGGAGGGAATTTGCCCCTGTCAACTTTTGTGGAGTTCAAATCACCAGATTTTCATGGTGATCCATTGCAGTTTATTAATAACTACATGTAAGTTTTACCTGCAGGGGAAAGAGTCTGTCCGTCCATCCATCCATCCATCCATCCATCCATCCATCCATCTATCTATCTATCTATCTATCTATCTATCTATCTATCATCTATCTATCATTATCTTTGGATTCAGGGCCTCTTTTTGGAAAGATTCATTTTAGGGATCTTCAACTCTTTTCTTAATAAAGAGTCAAATTCAAGAAATAGGCTAGAATTCCCTGTCTTTCCAGAACTGTTCCAGAGAACAATAACAGTTTATACACAAATTATATGATGGGTGCATGACCTTCTTTCCAGACCTTTTCATCAGGATAATTAAAAAGTAATGTAAAGGTAGAGAGGGGAAACATCATAGAGACTGTGCTGGCCTAGAGAAGAAGTTGACTTATAATATTAATCTGGAAATAATGTCATAGGAAAAAAACCCTCAAAGAATTGTCCAATCTTTTTCCAGTGTGGGTACTGCCACCCCCCTCCCCCCAGTTTTAGAATCAGCAGAGCTGATGAATAATGGCCCTTAGTAAATCTGAGCTGTGCCCCCACTGGAGTCTTTTCCTCAGATCTGAAGAAGCTGCTCCAAGGTAGAAACAAACTGATTAGGGAGGAAGGAGCAGCTGGGGAAGATTTCAGCCACTGGAGGAAAGTGAAGAAAGGAGGGAGAATATAGGAGTATAAAATGATGTGGGATATGGGTGGCCTGGCTTTTTACCTTTTTCAGAAATCCATCCAAGTACAAAGAAGGAACATCCTTTAAAAAGCCAAAACAACATAATGGAATTTGCCACTTGTCACTTAACACACACAAAAAGGCAAGGCCGACTCCACCAGCACACAAAATATTTCCTATAATGTTCTCCAATCATTTTCTCACTGTAGATACCTACACAAAAACTACCATCAGTTCCTGGCCTTGATGTTTACTGTCATGGAGGTGAACAAGGATCCAATTCTCCTCCCCAACATCACACTTGGCTTCAGCATCTATGAAAATCAGAAGATGGAGAGGAAGATTTTCTTATGCATCTTCTCACTGCTCTTCACATGGCAACGGATGGTTCCAGGGTACAAATGTGGCAGGCAGGACTCTCTGCTCTCTGTCATTGGTGGTCACAATGGCAAATCATCACGGCAAATGGCCTCCATCTTAAGCATCTTCAAGGTCCCACAGGTAGGGGGATGCACTGGATGCAGTATGGAGTACACAAACCACAGAAGCACAGCCAGAAGCCAAGGATGAAAACAAAGATGTTGGGGGTGGGGAAATAGGGGTATATGACTTAGATAATCCATCCTAAAGTTGAATTCATTTTTCTATGTTATATGTCAAGATACATTTTAAATAATTGCAAAAAGATATTGACATAATTCTGAAAGGCTGTATTTGCCAAGAGGCATTGCTTCCTGAGTTTCATAAAAGTTTATCATCTTTCTGCACCTTTCAGTGCAGTTTATTCTCTATATCAGGTAGATATTTTGTTCCTTTGACTTCTGACCTATGGCAACCAGGCAAAAAAAGGGAACTGGTGACTCTTTCTAAGAAGGGAGGAAGATGAAGCCTGCCACTCAAAGTGAGTCAGTCTGACTGGTGGGGCATTAACTACACAATGGTGAGCTTTAAAGACACTCTAAAATTTAACTTTGTTTTTGAAAGAAGATTCTCATTTTCTCCAGGTTGGTGTTGACTTTGAGTTCACTCAAGAAGACAGAAGAGTTTATCCTTCCTTCTTCCAGATTAATCCCAAGGAATCTGTTCAGTATGCGGGTTTGGTCCACCTGCTCTTGTATTTCCAGTGGAACTGGGTTGGGCTGGTGGCCAACAAAGATGATGGTGGGGAACGTTTTGTCTCATCTCTGATACCAATGCTCAAGGAAAAGGAGATCTGCCTAGTCTTCACTGAAGTAATGAAATTTAATTTTTACACTGATCAAAATATAAATCTATATCATATTTTCAAAACTTTGTCTAAAGGTGAAGTGATCATTTTTTTTTGGAGACTTCAGTACTATTACAAATGTACAGATAGTTGTGTTTGCTTATGAAAAACAGAGATATGCATCATTACTGAAAGTTTGGATCTTTACATCCAATTGGAAACTTAATGTGATAAACTCTAAATATACATTGCTTGTTATAAAGCCCTACCATGGGGCTTTGCATTTTAGGGACCACACCAGAGAAGTCTCGGAATTCAGAGATTTTCTCATGTCTTTAGACCCTTTCAACCGACAAGGGAATTTCTTTCTCTCTGAATGGTGGAGACTGATCTTTGACTGCAAGATTCAGAAGCCAGGAGAGATCCTTCCAAAGGGCAAAAAACCCTGTACAGGAAAGGAGAATTTACAGAGTCTGCCAACTTACCTGTTTGAAACAAGCATGACAGGTGACAGTTACAATATCTACAATGCTATTTATGCTGTGGCACATGCGTTTCATGCAATGCATGTATCAGGAGCTTGATCAGCTATGATGAGACGTGGAAAAAGGATCTTAGATGTCCAGTCATGGCAGGTAATCTCTGTTTTTCCATCCAGTCCACAATTCCTTAAAGCCAACATAGAGACGAAGTTCCCCATGTGTACAATATAGAATAATTGAGTTGAAAGGAACCTCGGAGGCAGTGGTGGGTTGCCAATTTTTTTACTACTGGTTCAGGCATGCAGAAGCATCCGGGCAGGTGGGCAGAGCCTCCCACTGCCACTACTACAGGTTCGCCCTATCCGAACCGGAGGTCTTCTAACCCAAACCCCTGCTCAATCAGGAGACCCCGTATCATTTCAGGCAAATCGTTGTTCAGTCTCTTTTTGAAAGTCTCAAGTGATGGAGCACCCACAATGTCTGAAGGCAAGCTATTCCATTGGTTGATTGCTCCCACTGTTAGGAAATTTCTCCTTAGTTCCAAGTTTCTTCTCTCCTTACTTAATTTCCAAACATTGTTTCTTGTTTTGTTTTTTGGTACTTTGGAAAATAGTTTGAACCCCTCAACTTCGTAGGAGCCTTTCAATTATGGGAACATTGCTATCTTGTCACCCATAATTCTTCCCCTAATAATTTTTGTTGCTCTTCTCTGCATCCTTTCCAGAATCTCAACATCTGTTTTATATTGTGGCGACCAGAACTAGATGCAATATTCCAAATGTGGTCTTACTAAGACATTATAAAGTGGTATTAGAACTTTATGTGATTTTGACTCTATCCCTCTTTTAATACAGGCTTAGGATTGCATTGGCTTTTTTTGGCTGCTTCCACACAATGTTGTTTCTCCATGTAGATGTAGTTCTGTTGAGTACCATATTTTTTGGAATATAAGACACTCCAAAGTATAAGACACACCTAGCTTTGGAGGAGGAAAACAAGAAAAAAAATCTGCCTGCCTCCCAGCAATTTGCCTCCTTGCACCAAACAGCAAACAGTACAGAAGATATACATGTTTGTAGTGTTACATTTCAGACTATACTTGTACAGATGCTGGTAAAATTGATGTGGAAGTATACATTAGTCTCTGCTATTTTAAAGAAGATACAATAGCACTGGGCCTCTTCAGATCAAGCACTTATTTTAAAAAGCTTTTTCATTTTAAGTTGCCTGGAACAACAATAAAGAAGTCTTTTAAAAATAAGTCTAATAATTTGAACATTCTATAGGTATTTATAGTTATTGACTTACCTCCTTGCCGCAAACAGCCTATTTCAGTTTAGCCTGATTAGAAGAAGAAAAATCTGCCTCTGCTTCCCAGCAATTTGCCTTGTTGCAGCAAACCGCAAGTTTCACTTTCAATTTTAGTTTATGAAATGTTCAGCTGTTTCAGACTGCAGGAATTCCTCCCCAAGACCCATTTTCTCTGTTTGCTACAAGGAGGTAAATTGTTGGGAGGCAGAGTCCAAAGGGTGGGGGCCGATGGGTGGGTGGGGCTATATTTGGTGCATAAGACACCCAAATTTTCACCCTCTTTTATGGGGGGGAAAGGTACATCTTATACTCAGAAAAATACGGTACTTGTTGAACACAATTATAAGCCAGTAAAAACCCACCTGGTTCTTGTGCTGTCTATCTCATATATTACTAGCTTGCCAAGAAATAGGTTGGGGTCTACTTTATCAAATACTTTATTGAAAGCAAGATATACTATATCCACAGCATTTTGCTGACCTACAAATGTGAACACTTTGTCAAAAAATGAAATAGAATTTGTTTGGTACGATCTATTTGTTATGATTCCATTGTGGATTCTGGTTATAACCTTCTCCATTCTAGGTGTTTGCAGATTTCTTGCTTGATTATCTTTTCCAAGATATTCCCAGGTATTTATGTTAGGCTGATTGGTCTTTAATTTCCAGGATCTGTTTTTTTTTTCCCCTTTCTTTTTCTGAAAATGGGAACCACATAAGCTGACAGGTGTTCTGTTACCTTATTTTGGCATAGTTTAATTTGCATTCCTAACCTATCTTTATGGTTCTATTTGTGGTAAGCTGAGTAGTGTACAACTTTTTAAGTCAACTGAAGTCCTAGTAAACATATTTGCAGAACGACCTCTGTTTCCTTCAAGTTGTAACCTGAACAGAAAGACAATTGACTCAAATCATTGTAACCCTGATTTATGTTACTATGGCTTAGTATGCTGTGTGATCCCATTTTTGTTTGTTTGCCATTTGTTGCACTAAAGTGTTTGTTGTGTGAAACCAGACTCTGTTAACTTTAGCACACAACAAGACTCAACATGGTCTAAAATTCATGAAATTGTGTTTTATTTCTCCATCAAAGCATAAAGAATGGACCTCTATGTCCAATGAAGTCACAAATCAGGGCAGGCACCACGAGGAAAACAAATTCTTAGAGGTGTGGAAAGTGTTAGCTATTACTGAAGGTCTCTTTTCATTCAGATTCTTCCATACTTGAGGACCATCCAGTTCAACAACAGTGCTGGGGATGAAATCCACTTCTCAGAAAATGGACTGGGGTCTTCTCGTTATGATCTTCTCAACTGGGTTCTCCTCCCCAATCATTCTTTTTTCTCCATGAAAGTTGGACAAATAGATCCTGGGGCTCATGCAGGACAAGGTTTCACTATTAACTCCAATGCAATTGTCTGGGCAAAAAAGGTGAGCTGGAAGGTAAATTATATCCATTAAAAGAGTCATTCTCTTCTGATGATTCAAAACATCTCCCGTCTGGAGAATGGGTTACGGAATCAAAAATTTGGCAACAATTTGACGGGAAAGCTGTTTTGTACGTAACATATTTGAGGTCTGATTTGTGACAGATCAAAAAGGATTGAGATCAGGAAGAAATTCTGCTTGAAACCCAGGATGCAGATAGAGCAGCAAATAATGGTTTCCATGTACCATTCCCATTAAGTTTGATCTCCATCACTGTTTCCTTCAAAAAAAAGCTGTAGATCTATTCATGACCATTCTTTTGCATGCAAGCCCCAGTTCCAATCTCCAGAATCCATTGGTGGTTAAGAGTGGCACGAGCTTTAATCCCCCAGGAGCTTTTCCTGGTTTCTGCTACTCTTGGATTAACCATCACCTTTGAAGATATTCTAATGATAGAAAGAGAAATATAAAGGAATGAATAAGTGAAGCATTGCTAAAGACATCTACAATATTTCTTTTTTTTTCTTTTTTAGAAGGTGCCCTTTGCCAGGTGTGGCATGAAGAGGTGCCAAGCAGGACAGAGGAGAAGAGTTCCAGAGGGCCAGCCGGTTTGCCCCTTGTCCAGAAGGGACCATTTCTAATCAGACAGGTAGAACAAACTTTCTACAGGATCAAGGAAGCCATTCAGTAGAAACAAACATCAATTTTGTTGTCATTTTTTATAGATTGACATTCCTCAACGTATTCATGCTTTTCAGCAGAACCTCTGAGTTATTGGATATAAAGTGGCTTCTCCCCACTTCTAGCCACCTTTCCAGTTCCTCAGCAATTTAATGCAGGATAGGTTCAGGGCACAATTCATGAGTTCTCTATTAGACTTTCTCATCCTACTCTTACATCTAACTACATCCAGGAAAACCAGATACCAAACTTTCCATGAAGCAGTGGGATGTGAGGTTGAACCTTTGACTTTCATTATTTAGGCTGTGTTTTTATGTCAACACTATCAGTCTCCCAGGAGATAGACAGACGTGTTGGGGAAGAGAGAGATACATCTAACTCAGTCTAACTGCCCTTCCCTGCAAAATAAATAAATAAATATCTGAGTTGATGCAAAATACAAAGTAGAAAACCTGAGCCCAAAAGGTGGAAACATCCTTGTCTCAGACTAACCAATTCCAAGAATAATCAATGTTGAAGAATGATTTGTTCTTTTTGATATCCCATGATATTGTAAAGTACTCTTGATTTCAGATTCTGCAAGCTGTGATCCCTGCCCAGAAGACCAATATCCCAACATGGACAAGGATCATTGCATTGCCAAGAAGATTCACTTCCTTGCCTATCAAGAGCCTCTGGGACATGCTTTAGCTTTGCTCACACTTTCTCTCTCCATGATCACATTGGGAGTCCTAGCAATTTTTCTTAAACATCACGATACACCAATTGTCAAGGCCAACAACCGAGATCTCACATACATCCTCCTGGTCTCCCTCCTGCTCTGCTTCCTCTGTTCCTTCCTCTTCATTGGTCGACCTAGGAAGCTCACCTGTCTCTTCCGACAAATTACCTTTGCCATTCTCTTTGCCCTTGCAGTTTCCTCCGTGTTGGCAAAAACTGTCATGGTGGTTCTGGCCTTCATGGCCACCAAGCCAGGGAACAGGGCAAGGAAATTCTTAGGAAAACCCCTGACCAACTCCATTGTTGTATCCTGTCCCCTGGTTCAAGCAGTTCTTTGTGTCACCTGGCTGGTAACCTCCCCTCCTTTTCCCAACTTGGACTTCCACACCTTGACTGGAGAGACCATTTTGGAATGTCAGGAAGGTTCAGCTTCAATGTTTTATGCTGTCCTCACCTACCTGGGTTTCCTGGCCCTCATCAGTTTCACTGTAGCCTTTCTGGCCAGGAAATTGCCTGATAGCTTTAATGAAGCCAAGTTCATTACTTTTAGCATGCTGGTCTTCTGCAGTGTTTGGATCACCTTCCTCCCCACCTACCTGAGCACCAAAGGAAAGTCCATGGTGGCTGTAGAGATCTTCTCCATTTTGGTCTCTGGGGCTGGTCTCTTGGCTTGCATCTTTTTCCCCAAATGTTACATTATCCTACTGAGGCCCCATCTGAATTGCAGAGAGACTATAATGGGGCACAAGAATCTCTGATTTGTCCTGGGATTGGGAAATTTTACTTGGATTGGGAAATTTTGGCAGTTGTCCCTTGATATCAAAGATGTGTATATTAATCAATTAAACAAATTTGTCTAGCCACCCAACTCACATGCAGGTGACTCTGGGCAGCTGAAAAATATTTTGTAAAAATCCATCATATAATAAATCCATAATATTAAAGAAAACCCGTAACCCACCAATTTACAGCAGGAAAGTTTCCCACTTCAATCACAAAAGGACTGATTGCTAATTTAAAAAACAAACAATGTAGATTGCAAATATTTTCAAGTAGTGCAGAAATTAAGTCTGCACTAAAAATATTATAGCTTATATGAAAATATTTAAATGTAAAACACTATTTCCTATGATAGAAAATCAGTGGAGCTTGTTATGAGTTCTCTTTTAAGCTGTATTTGATTAACTTATTCTAGTCTCAAAAGATCAGCAAAAGAACTGGACCCTGGACAGGTGGATGTTTATTAATTCCTATAAGGGTTGGGGAAATGTCTCATTTTGATAAAAAATATATAAGATGCAAGGGTGAAAGATTAAGTCTGTGAGTTCTTTCTATGTATATTTTCTTATATTTCTATCACTATTGAATAATCTATTACTATTCTTTCTATGTTAAAATATGTCTATTACTACTATATAATTGCTACACTACTACTACTACTACTGATATACAACAGTGTTTTCACTCAGGTCTGTCCGCTCTCTCAAAAGAGGAACTTTGGAGTCATTATATTACTGTGTTTCCCAAAAAATAAGACCCAACTGGAAAATAAGCCCTACCATGATTTTTCAGGATGTTTGTAATATAAGCCCTACCCTAAAAATAAGTCCCGGTTAAGATCAACAGCAGATGGATGCATTTAGTACCATATTTCCCTGAAAATAAGACCTAGCTGTAAAATAAGCCCTAATGCGTCTTTTGGAGCAAAAATTAATATAAGACCCAGTCTTACTTTTGGGGAAACACAGGTAATTATGGCACAGTGTACTAATTGTTCCTGGAAATTAGAGGCAAATGTGCTGATTGCTGCTAGACAAAGCAGATGCAAGCTAAGCATTATCAATAAACAATGATAAAGTCATAGGTTGATCTCAAAAAGTTTGGCTTAAGGTGGGCTTCCAGAGAAGTATGTATAAAAACTGTACTGTTGAAGGAGCCCCTTTGCACAGGTTCAATGGCAATGATCCTCCTGTGTATTTTCTCCTGTACAGAATAAAACATTTTAAAATCTCAGTGTGTGTTTCATTGGGAATTGCATGCTAGACAGAACCAGCTTTCTGGGACCACACTGGAAAACCACTGGCCAACTCTATCATGGTTGATGGTATTCTTCCTCCACCAACTGACAGCAGACAAATTCCCCAGCCTTTAACCAGTTGTTAGGCAACACGCCAGCAGAGTTTAAACTGGCCATACATCTCAAGTACCTCACCTCATGTCAGGTCCCAGTCAGGTCTCTACAGGGATGTTGGCATTTTGGTGGGAGGAAGGGGGGAGGAATGGAGTGTCTGTATATGAAGTTTCTGTTTCCCTGCAATGCTGTAGTGTGGGAGGGGTTTGATTAGCATTGCTTTAAACAGCTGGCTTTAAGTGAGAAGCTTCAGTTCTTGCCTTGATTTCTTGTTATCACAAACTTTACAATAAAAGCTCCTTTTAGAACCTGTTGCAGTTTCAAGAGTCCTGCTTTCCTGGGAAGATTGGAGTGGCAAGACCTTACACCTCATGGAGAAATGGGCTGCTAATTTCATCTCTTACCATAGAGGAATAAATGTAAATTAGTTCTTCCACACAAACACAAAACATAAGCACACACAGAAGTCAAAGATGAAGCTAAAGTTACTTGAGGAAATTCAGGAATACATGATTTGGAGAATTCATTAAACATTTGAACTGATATTTTGTCTGTTGGGATCTATATCTTTATAACCACATTGCAAAGAGATAAACAATGAGGAATTTATGAAATGCTTTCCTGGATGAATTCCTTTCTAACTGGTTCTTTGTAAATGTAACTACATTTCATTGGGGTTTATTGTGTGAATCGGAATGATGGCTTCTCACCTACCAGTGCCAGGCAAACTATGTCAGTGGCGGCTCTTCATAAGGAGAAAGTAAGATTATCTTTGCTGCATTTGGAAGGAAAGACGCAAGGCTGCTGGTGTGAGATTTCCTTGATTATGGATTCTGTTCCTTGGGTCTTTAAGAGAGCAAAGACCACACCTGTAATGCAGGGAGATAAAAGAGAAATTTTGAAGGCATGGGAATTGGTGGAAGAGATAACGGACATTGAAATGTAAAACTAAAGAGGTGGGAGTTTCATCTAACACAGTTAGACAGAGAGAAAACCAAGACAAACCTAGCAGGCAAACTTTTCTGATAATTGTTGAAGAACCTTCCTATAGAATTTAAATTAACCTAATGCCTTGAGAGATGCTTCTGCCAAGTTTTAAGTTCTATGGAAAGAAAGAGCTGGTGTCTAATTTCATCATCCACCATGTTGGTATCTATAAACCACTTATTCCATCCATGCATTGGTATCATTGCCCAGACTTACTTCCTGCCCATGAACACTTATAATATCCAAACAACTATGGAAGTCCATTTGTGTGTAGATGTTCAGTTTCACATAACTCAAATACCCAACTTCACCTTGACTGTCAAGTACATATGATCAGTGGAATAACAATAGGAGACACAAACTCATTTTTCTCTATCTGGTGTATTGCTCAGTAAATAATAAAATTGATTTTCCATGCAATTATCAGAAGAACAGTAATTTCTAATGTATCCCCTATGGATTTCTACCCACAAAAATATTCTGAGATAAAACTTGCTTTAAATTATATACTCAGAATTCCCCTGTTGGTGGCAGAACATGTCACCTTGCCTTGTGTTGCAAAGAGCCAACATCAGGGTTGGGTGAGACTTAGCTAGCATTAGTTTCCTCTTTGGTCACAGACCATACATAGATGAGAAGAAGCACGGTTGGTATAAATTTAGCTTGGGAACATCCAGATGGCACAGACTATCTCTCTTATGCTAAAGCTCTGCTGAGATTTCAAGGGCTCCCTGCAATTCAACTTCTGCACACACAAAAGACCCTTTTGATTTTTTGATCCAGAAGGAAAGGTGAGAAGAATGACTGGGCTGCCTCTCCTCCTGCTGCTGTTCTTCTGGCTCCTGCCTTCAACTTCTGCTAAGAGGATGCAAACGGGGTGTGTGTTGACATACACTTTACAGACTAAGAGAGACTTTTACAGACCTGGTGATTTCATTATTGGTGTGAATTTTCCCCTGGGAACTACATATACATTGAACTTCAAATCCTTTTAAAAAGACCCATCTTTATTTCTGGAGAATATTTTGTAAGTTTCAACCTAAAGGGGAAACATCTAAATAATTATTTGATTTGTTCAAGGACTCTTTTTGGAAATATTTGTTCTAGTGATGCTTGCAATGCCCTAGCATAGTTCATTTCTTTGTGCTTTTCTCAGTAAAGAACCAAACTCATAAAATATGGTAGAATTCTCAATGTTTCCAGAGCTCTTAATCAAGAAGCTATAAACGAGCAAAAAACACCTTAGAAACTATGCTGGCCTAGTGAAGAAGTTGACTTACAATATTAATTTGGACAGAAACTCCTGATGCAAAACTCAAAGATGAGGTCAATCCATTTACAGTGTAGAGGAGTTGTAAAATATCCATCTGTTTTGGAATCAGGATTGCTCATCAATAAGGACCTTCAGGAAATATATGCTGTTGCCCCTTATTGTAGTCTTGTGCTCAACAATGGTTTCCAGACCTGAAGAGGCTGCTTCAAGAGGGAAACAAATTAATTACCGTAGTGTGGAAGAGAAGCAATTGGGAAGGATTACAGTCACTGAAGCAAAGTGAAGAAGGGAGGGATGATGGAGGGATATAAAATGATTTGTGATATGAATAAACAGGATTTTCTCCTGTTCTCCTGGAGGCCATTATTCAAGAAGCCTTAACAATGAAACAATCCCAATGGAATTTGGGACTTCCCGCTACAAAGGACATTCTAAAAAAGACATGACAAAGTTCACCAGCACACACAAGCTTTCCTTAACATTTCCGAACAATTTTCTCACTGTAGAATCGTACCCAAGAATTACCAGCAGTTCATAGCCTTGGTGTTTGCAGTCACAGAGGTCAACACGGATCTGTTTCTCCTCCCCAACATCACCCTTGGCTTCCACATCTATAGCAATACTCAGACTGAGATGGAGATTTCTTCAAATAACCTCTCCCTGCTTTCCACTCAAGGCCGAATGGTTCCAGGTTACAAATGTGACAGAAAGCACCCTCTGCTCTCTGTCGTTGGAGATCTCAACCCCAGTTCCTCAAGGCAGATGGCCTCCATCTTCAGCATCTACAAAGTCCCACAGGTAAGAGGGGCTCTTTGGATAGAGTAACAACAAAGCACACAAAAAGGTCAAAGGTGGAAAACAAAGGTGTTGTGGGGGGGGGGGACATAGATTTAGATTGTTTGTGTCAAGATCTCTTTTTATAGAAGCCAAAACTGATATATAATGAGGTAATTTTGAAATGTGGTACTTGCCAAGAGGAAATCTTTCCTAATCTATTCTTCATAAAAGTAGTGTAGTTGGTATATTCTCTGTATTAATTTGACATTTCCTTGGCTTTTGACACATGTTCAACACCAGGCAAAATACATAACCTCTTCTTCCTAATATGTCATCCTTCTTCCTAAGAAGGTCAGATAATTAAGATTGCCACTCAAAGTGAGCCAGCCAAATAGGTGGGGCAATAATCTACATGATAGTCACCCTTAAAATTTACTCTATCAAGAATCTCACTTTCTCCAGCTAGGCATTGGCTTTGAGTTCACTCAGGGAGACAGAATGGTTTATCCCAGTGTTTTTCAACCACTGTGCCACGGCACAATAGTGTGCCGTGACATAGTGTAAGGTGTGCCATGGGAAAAACACCTGCCGGGTGTTTTTGCCTCGGGACATCTCTGTGTCCACTGTTCCCTCTAAGGTGCGCGGCTCCTCCAACAGCACTGCCGGATTTGCCGCCAACGCTGCAGCCTAGGTGAAGCCTCCAAAGCTCCCGCAGGTGCCCCCGCCCATGGCAGCAGCGGCGGCGGTGCCTCCCCCTCCGCTCGGAGCACCTCAGCTGGGCTCTGGGTTACCCCTGCCGCCGCCTCCACCTCCGCGGTTTTTCAGAAGCCATGAGGCCTTTTTCCCTGCTCCCCCCCCTCCGCCGCCTTCCTACTAGCTCCCGCGGCCAAATGGCTCCTCAAAAGCACGGCGGAGGAGGAAGGGGGAGGGATAACACGGGGGCCAGCTCAGGTGCTCTGCGTGGAGGCTAAGTCAAGGACTGGCTGTATTGCAGAGGAGCTGGGAGCCACCCAAGGATTTCACGGTGCTACGAGGAGGAGAGCGAGCCTCTGAGCAGCTGCGGGGAGCCTGCCTGGCCAGGAGCGACCTTCGGCTGGACGGAGGGGCGAGGGCTGCCTGGAGAAACAGCGAGGGCCCTTTTGAGCTAGTGAGCAGGAACATTTGTGGAGCACACTGGTTGTGTGTGGAGGCTCCACGCAGAGCACCTGAGCTGGCCCCCGTGTTATCCCTCCCCCTTCCTCCTCCGCCGTGCTTTTGAGGAGCCATTTGGCCGCGGGAGCTAGTAGGAAGGCGGCAGAGGGGGGGGAGCAGGGAAAAAGGCCTCATGGCTTCTGAAAAACCGCGGAGGTGGAGGCGGCGGCAGGGGTAACCCAGAGCCCAGCTGAGGTGCTCCGAGCGGAGGGGGAGGCACCGCCGCCGCTGCCATGGGCAGGGGCGCCTGCGGGAGCTTTGGAGGCTTCATCTCGGCTGCAGCGCTGGGCAGCAAATATGTTGGTGCTGTTGGAGGAGGAGGAGGAGGCGGCAGCAGCTATTTTAGTGGTGGCAGGGGCTCGTTGGCATCTTCAGCGGCAGCCCTGCCCCCTGTGAAAAAAACCGAAGATAGAGCAGATCCACGCAGATGACGTTGCTGCAACATGACTGGAGGAGGAATTCTGGGAGTTGAAGTCCACAAGGCTTAAAGCTGTCAGGTTTGAAGACCCCTGGGGTTTTTTTTCCTAAAGGGTGTGCAAAGGTCTTGTAACTTGACAGCTTTAAGACTTGCATGCTTCAATGCCAGAGTTCCTGAGCCAACATGACTGGAGGAGGAATTCTGGGAGTTGAAGTCCACAAGGCTTAAAGCTGTCAGGTTTGAAGACCCTTGGGATTTTTTTTTCTAAAGGGTTAGGGGTGAAAAGGTCTTGTAACTTGACAGCTTTAAGACTTGCATGCTTCAATGCCAGAGTTTCTGAGCCAACATTTTGGTTGCTAAGCAGGACCGTTGTTAAGTGATACTGATATTATATAACACTTTTAATTAAGCGGGTACCTTGAATAAACATAACTTTGAGTTTCAAATAATACTGATTTCGTTGTTGTCTTAGGTGACATCTGTGAAAAAAATTCAGGAGCTCAGGCATGAAAATATGCCGCTGAAACACTATACTTTTCTGCTCACACTGAAAAAAAATTAGAGGGAACATTGTCTGTGTCCCGAAAGTTGCTTTCGGGACACAGGGATGCCTCTATTAAGTCCCTGCAGCCCCGCGTTTACTTTAAAAACGCGGGGACCGCCGGGAGGTAGCGCACGCAGGGACGTCACTGACGTCCCATGCGTGCGCCCATAGCAACAATCGCGGAGGATTCAAGAGAATTACTTTATATATAGTCAATATAGGCACAGAGTTAAATTTTTTTAACATTTTCTAATGGTGGTGTGCCTCGTGATTTTTTTCATGAAAAAAGTGTGCCTTTGCACAAAAAAAGTTGAAAAACACTGGTTTATCCTTCCTTCTTCTGGATTAATCCCAGTGAATTTCCTCAGTATGTGGGTTTAGTCCAGCTGCTCCTGTATTTCCAGTGGAACTGGGTTGGGCTGCTGGTTCCTGAAGATGACAGTGGAGAACATTTCATCTCATCTCTGACACCAATGCTCAAGGAGAAGGAGATCTGCCTGGCCTTCACTGATAAGTTGAAATCAAATTTTCTTACTACTCCAATGTTGAAAATACTGCATATTTTGGAGACTTGGTCTAAAGCTGAAGTGATTATTCTGTTTGGAGACCCCAATAGTGTTACAAATGTACAGATAGCAATGGCTGTCCATGAACATTTGAGAAAGACATCATTCTGGAAAGTTTGGGTCTTAACTTCTCATTGGAAACTTAGTGTGCTGAGGAGTCATGACATCTTAAAAGTAGTAAAGCCCTTCCATGGGGCTTTGAATTTTAGGCACCACACTGGGGATGTCTCAGAATTCAGTCATTTCCTCCTGTCTTTAGACCCCCTGAAGCCACAAGGGGACGTCTTTCTCCTGCTATGTTGGGAAAGGTTGTTTGGCTGCATGATGGACAATCCAGGCAGGATCATTCCAAAGGGGGAGAAAAAATGTACAGGAAAGGAGAATTTACAAAATCTACCTTCTTACATTTTTTAAACAAGCATGGAAGGTGAAAGTTACAACATCTACAATGCCATTTATGCTGTGGCACATGCATTACACGCAATATATGGATCTGGAGCACAACCAGCCAGGATGAGGCTTGGAAAGAGGATCTCAAATATTCAGTCATGGCAGGTAATCTCGGTCTTTTTATTTGATCCACAGATCAGATTAATGGTAGGTAGTTGTCTAGTTAAAAACAATGCATTTCTTGTTTTACTGATTAAATATCTATATGTATCTAAGATAGAAATTATTGAAAACTGTCATTTGAATTAAGTGAGAGGTTTTTGTTGAAAAGGGACAGATGGAGGAAAAAGAGAATTAAACCCAACTGATTGCTCCTAAGAGCAAAGATCTTCCTAGAAGTCCCTGGAAGGACATCAATGGTTGCCGGAGAGGATGCCGTTTCTTGTACTGCTTTGTTTGTTGGGTAAAGCTTCTGTCAACCTCAGCATATGCAGAAGAGCCCAACATGGTCCTAATCTGAGTGCATTTGTGGAAGATGCTTCAGCAGGTCAGTTGAAGTCCTAGTCAGCATTGTAGAACCTCCTGGTTTTCTCTCAGTAGAATCCATTCTGTAAAAAGACACTCAATTCATATTAATGTTGGTTTAGATTATTGTGGCCTAGAATTTTTTTGTGAGTCATTTTTTTTAGTATGCCATTCTCTTAATATGCCCTTTCTTGTACTGCTTTGTTTATTGTGTTAAGTCTCTTCAACCTCAGCATATGCTGAAGAATTCAATGTAGTCCTAAAGGGTCCCTGATCTGAAATTCATCAGACTTTTCAACATCAAAGGCTAAATTATTTCTCTATAGATAGTGAAATGACACACCAGGGCAGGAGAAACCTTCTACATGGCCCCCACTTGATCAGATCTACTTCTTCATTCTGTTCTCTTTGACCATCAGCTAGAGAAAGTCAGTGGAATTGTACAATGTTATGATAGAAAGTATTTACCAAATAAAGAAGACCATTATAATTCAGGGTTGAAACGAGGGGTCCTTGATGCTCTTTTCATGTAGACATTTCATGATCCAACTAGGTAGCATCATCAGTGCTAGAAGGGGATGATATCACTGAATGTTACGTAGTTTAGGTCATGAAATGTCTGCAAGAAAACAACCAGGCTCAGGGAGCACCAAGGATCCCTCAGAAATTATGGAATCATTCCTCAAATGCATTTGTCATTTGCAAAACTAGGAGTCCAAATAAAATTAAAAATGTAACTTGCCAAGTATCTACTACACAATGTAATTTGGAAGATGGCATTAAAATGTTTGTAAGTAGTTATCATTCTTGAAAGACTAGAATTGAAGAAGCCATGATACAAATATCCAACGATAAAGAGAATGTGGGGATGCAATGGAATATTTGATGTTATTTCTGATAGCTAAGATCTCCATCAAGCGAATTCATTTAGCTTCTAGGAAATAGACCAGACTTCTAGGTTGATGGCCATCACATTATGACAGAAATCAGGGTGTGTCAACTGTGGTGTTCAACAAATTGCTGTAGTTTTCGGAGTATAAGACGCACCTTTTTCCCCAAAAAAGAGGCGGAAAAACTGGGTGCGTCTTATACACCGAATACAGTGATTTTTTGCCTCCCGGCTTTCAGAGAACTCATGGGGGCTAGGGAGGGTAGAAATGAGCAAAAAAATGGGTGTTTTTTGCCCCCCCCCAGCCCCCAGCAGCACTCTATAAGCCTCCATAAGGCTATGCATGCAATTGTTTGACAAAAAACGGGCCCATTTTTGCAAAAAATGGGTTGTTTTTGCTCGTTTTTGCCCCCACCAGGAGCACTCTGCAAGACCCCCCCCCCAAGGCTATTCATGCCTTTTATTTGAAAAAACCACGTACCTCATCTACATAAGGAATTTTTCGGCTTTTAACCCTTGCTTAACTCTTCTCAAGTGATAATACAGATAGACTAAATGAGGCACATGGTTCTCTCGCCTCCTCCTGCAGAGGGCACATTTTTAGAGGCTTTTTTAAACAGTTAAGCACTAAGCAGAGTCGTCCACTGTGACTCTGGCAGCAACTACCTCAGCCTTTGTCCTTTTAATTTTTTTTTCTTTTCATGATGATAGTGGTGAGGCTCTGCCTCCCCTGCCTCCCCTGACTGCACGTCACTGCTACCTACCATATTTCTCTATCTCTCTCTATTTCTCTCTCTATACATCTATCCTTTTATCTATCTATCTATCTATCTATCTATCTATCTATCTATCTATCTATCTATCTACCTACCTACCTACCTACCTACCTACCTACCTACCTACCTACCTATCTACTCTCTCCTTCCCTCCCTATCTACTGTATTTCTTTCTCTCTATTTCTCTCTCTCTATCCCTCTATCTACCAACCTACCTACTCTCTTTCTCTCTGTCTCCCTCCCTTCTCTCTCTCATCTCCTTCTATTTCCATCTCTCTATCCCTCTACCTACATACCTACACACACACACTCTCTCCCTCCCTACCTATTGTATTTCTCTCTCTCTCTCTCTATTTCTCTCTCTCTCTATCCCTTTATCTACCTACCTACCTAACTACTCTCTCTCTCTCTCTCCCTCCCTCCCTACTGTATCTCTCTCTCTTTCTCTCCCTCTCTATCCCTCTATCTACCTACCTACTTTTTTTTAAATTGCCTCTTCAAAAATTTGGTGCATCTTATTGTTCAAAAAATACGGTAATACAGTGTTTTTTCTTTCAGATTCTTCCTCATCTGAGGAAAATCCAGTTCAACAACAGTGCTGGAGAGGAAGTCTCCTTCTCAGAAAGTGGATTGGTGTCTGCTCGTTATGACTTTCTCAACTGGCTTTTCCTCCCCAATCAATCTTTTGTCCCTGTGACAGTTGGGCAAATAGATTCCATGGCTTCCCCAGGACAAGATTTCACCATTAACTCCAATGCAATCATCTGGGCCACAAAGGTGAGCTGGAAGGAAATGTTATAGATTCAGCAAAGAATTCATTCACTGCAGAGGATGCATAACATATTTTTATCTGGGAAACAGTTAAATTCAGGAATTTCATGAAAAACCTGCTTTTGCGTATAACACATTTCAGATTTGACTTCTGAAGAGTCTGTGATGAGGTAAGATTGGGAGGAATTCCTGCTTGAAACCCAGGACGTCATTAAAGCAGGCAAGAATGATTTCCATGGACCGTTCCCATTCAGTTGGATCCTCACAATTCTTTCTTTTAGAAAAGCTCCATGTCACAAGGCTTCCTTTGCATTTTGAGGTCCCAGGTCCAATCTCCAGCATCCATTGGAGGGTCAGGATTGCATTGGCCTGACTCCCCCTGGAGCTTATCCTGGTTTCTGGTAAACCATTTCTTTTGAAGAGGTTCTAAAGATGGAAAAAGCAATGCACAAATGAATAAATGAAGAATGTTCATTGCTGAGGCCACCTACAGTATTTCTCTTCTCTTTTTTAGAAAGTGCCCTTTGCCAGGCGTGGCATGAAGAGGTGCCAGGCAGGAGAGAGGAGAAGAGTTCCAGAGGGAGAGCAGGTTTGCTGCTACCAATGTGACTCTTGTCCAGAAGGGACCATTTCTAATCAGACAGGTAGACACCCTTTAAATATAGATCTTCCAAGATCAAAGAAACCATTAACTGGAAAAAATGTTGATTTTTGGCATCAGTTTTGGTAGTATTTATATGTTTCAGTATAGTCATACCTTTCAGCAGACCATCTCAATTCATGAATCTAAACTGTACTACCCCACAGGTCACTTTTCTTGCTCCTCAGAAATTTAATACAGGTTGCTGTCAGGGTTCCAAATAATACATTCATATCAAGTAGATTCCTCAATGAATAGTGTCAGGCCTACAGCCATAATTTCTTCTGGATCTCAGGCCTGCCACACTTTCTATTATTCTACCATGCATTTTCTATTGTGGGAAAATGGGAGAGGACATTGTATGGAGTTAGATGATATGTAGCCATAACAACATTCTTTCTAGAAAGCCAAGGTCATCCTGTCAGCTTTCCAAATACCATGTAAAATTAAATCAGAGTTGAAGCCAAAACTATGCTTAAAGTTCCAATTTAATAAAGCAGGCATGTTGGCATAGTGCTATGGGATTCCGACTCTGGAAGTTACATCAGAATCCCACCCAGTTAAAAGTTCATGATCTTGCCCCCACACCCACAGTCCATCACATGGTCCAATCTTCTTCTTCCACGCTGGCATCTACGCCTAACTGCTTCCGTCCAGGTGTAAAGGTTTGGGAGACAAAAGATGACCTTGAGTTTCTAGGAAGGAATTTTTTATTTTGAAAACAACACATTCTACCCTTTGCTAAATCCCCCCCTTAATAAGAGAGTGGCAGGCCAAAGATTCTTAAAGGAACCTGACACATCCTTTGTCTTTGCACCTCTGCACCTGACCGGAACTGGATGTGTAGAAGGTGACAGAATGGCAGTGGAAGATTCAACCATGTGATGGACTTGTGGGTGTGGGGGCAAGATCTTGAACTTTCAAATGGGTGGGGAAAACTGGGAAGCTTTCAGATTCAGGTTTCCCCAGATGTGCCAACGTGGCTCTCTTAATAAATTGGAACTTTGAGCAACACTTTGCCTTGGACTTGATTTACTTTTGGATGCTATTTGGAACCCTAACAAATAGCTTTATTGGATATATCATATTGGCACAGAACTGGTGAAAACCGACAATGAAGGTTTCTGCAGTTTTCACCTAATTAAAAGTAAAAGTTTGTCACTTTCTCAAAACAATCATTCACATGGTCCAATCACAATGCTGTCTGGTTGCCTGGTAACATCACTCCACCTTCCGCTGACCATGTGTGAGAATGTCCTTTGTTCCCAAGAGAAAGTATTTTGTTTTGTCTACAAAATTGCAGCTATCTAAAATTCTCCCACCCTATCCCTCACCTCCAGTGTGGCAACACTGAAGCAGTCAAAAATGGCTTTAATTTTTATTAAGGACCTGCTTCTTCTATCAAAACACTCAATCTCCCAGGAAATTTGGATTATGGATTTCCTTTCTGGAAGCTCTTTGAGGGTCTGATTAGGTAATCTTATCTCCTCAGCCCTTATTCTTTACATTAGTACACCACAGGGTTGCGTGTTGAGTCCTTTATATTGTTTATGCATATGACTGCATTCCCATTCACACCAGTAATACTATTATTAAATTTGCAGATGATACAACAGTGTTGGGACCCATCTCCAGGAGGAAGGGGTATGAATCTGCTTATTGAGATGAGGTGGACCAGTTGCTTTCGTAGTGTGGAGACAATAACTTGGTCCTTAACACCAATAAGACTAAGGAGTTTGTAGTGGACTACAGAAGAAATACATCAGACATCCAGCCCTTGCTTATGAATGGAGACTGAGTGGAGCAAGTGGCCAGTTTTAAGTTTCTGGGTGTTATCGTAAAAGAGGACATAACCTGGGGTGTTCACCTTGCACCACTGGTCAAAAGGGCCCAGCAGAGATTATACTACCTGAGACTTCTCAGGAAACAACAACTAAATGAAAAACTGCTGGTGACCTTCTACCGCTGTGCCATAAAGTGTATTTAAATGGTTGCGTATAGTTTGCCAATTTCATAGTGGCAGATAGGACAGCACCAGAGGTGGTATTCGGTTGGTTTGGACCTGTTCTACCTGATCTGGTAGCAGAGATCATGGATGGGGCTGCCCACCCACCCTGGCTCTATGCCATCCTATTTAGGCATGTTTTTGAGACCGGGTGCATGCGTGGAAGGTGCGTTCACGAGCAAAGCGCATGCACAGAAGGCTGAGCATATGAACAGAGGTCACAAGCATGTGGTGAAGCAGTAGTCATGAAATGTGTAACCAACCACTGGACAGCACTCCAGAAGGTTAACATCATTGCCCTCTCAACCTCCTTTGAACAGCTTTATAGCTCCTGCTACCTTAAGGAAGTTCAAAACATTCTTAAAGATGCATCTCATCCTGGGCACCCTTTTTTTCAACTATTACCATCTGGCAGATGGTACAGAATAATAGAAACAAGAACGAATAGACTGAGAAACAGCTTCTACCCAGTGCAGTAACAATGTTGAATTCTACTCTATAGTGCAATATTAATGCAATATCAGAGCTTTTCAATTCAATTGTATAGAATGGGAAGGGTGTGTGATTTTGTTTTATTTTTTAATGTTTCATGTGCACTGAAGATGGCATTCAATCTCATTGTATGAGGTGCAATGACAATAAAGTAAACTAAACTAAATTCATAGACTTGTCAGAGACAGAGCAGATGTATACACCTATGTCTGCTAACCCTTCCCTGCAAAAAGGTTTGAATGGGTGAAGTTGAAGTATAAAGCAGAGAACAGATCCATTTTTCTGGCTAACCTATTCCCAGCATTGTCAGTATAGATAGATGATTTGCCCTTGTTGATTCACTATAAAGTATACACTGAATCTTGATTTCAGACGCAGCTCGCTGTGGCCCCTGCCCAGGAAACCAATATCCCAACAAGGACAAGGACTACTGCATTTCCAAGAAGATCCACTTCCTTTCTTATCAAGACACCCTGGGATACACTTTAGCATCTCTTGCTCTTTTTCTCTCTGTGACCACCTCTGTAGTTCTGGTGATTTTCTGTAAGCATCACAACACACCAATGATCAAGGCCAACAACAGAGATCTCACCTACGTCCTCCTGGTCTCCCTCCTGCTCTGCTTCCTCTGCTCCTTCCTCTTCATTGGTCCACCTGGGAAGCTCACCTGCCTCTTCCGACAAACTGCCTTTGCCATTGCTTTTGCCCTTGCAGTTTCCTCTGTGTTGGCAAAAACTATCATGGTGGTTCTAGCCTTCATGGCCACTAAGCCAAGGAACAGGACAAGGAAACTCTTAGGAAAACCACTGACCAACTCCATTGTCATAGCCTGTCCCCTAATCCAGGCAATTCTTTGTGCCACCTGGTTGGCCACCTCTCCCCCATTTCTCAATGTGGACTTTCACTCCTTGATAGGAGAGGCCATCTTGGAATGTAATGAAGGCTCAGTTTCAATGTTTTACGCTGTCCTCTCTTACTTGGGTTTCCTGTCCCTCATCAGTTTCACAGTGGCATTTCTAGCTAGGAAATTGCCTGACAGCTTTAATGAAGCCAAGTTCATTACTTTTAGCATGCTGGTCTTTTGCAGTGTTTGGATCACCTTCCTCCCCACCTACCTGAGCACCAAAGGGAGGTCCATGGTGGCCGTGGAGATCTTCTCCATCTTAGCCTCTGGGGCTGGTCTCTTGGCTTGCATCTTTTTCCCCAAATGCTACATTATCCTATTTAAGCCTAATCTGAATTGTAGAGAGAATATAATGCGGCACAAGAATATCTGATCATACTATTTATTTATGAAACATAGTTATATTACCACTCAAGTTACACATAAGTGAGTCCAGCTGGATTACAATGTTAAAAATCACAGCATAAAATCCCATTAAATTGCACTATTGCACCCACATTTATGCAAAGATTTTGACAGGATAAATTGATTTTGATCCTCTTTTTTCTACAGAATCCAATCTGTTTTATTTAATCTTTTTTTTTTTTGGTTTCTGTTTTTTATTTCTGTCCTGTCAAAGGCTTTAATTTTCTTTGTTTTTTTTTTCTGCTTCTTTGCTCCTCCTTCACTCTTCTCCTCTTACAACTCTTGGCTGCATCTGAGGGAAATTACCGGAAGACTCAAAGGTGCCTTTTCAAGAGTCAACTGGACTTTCTGCTTTTTCTTTGGAGAGATTTTGCTTCTCATCCAAGATACATCTCTGACTGGATGGTGGGAAATGGAAGTATTCCATTCAAATCCTTCCATTTCCCAACATCCAGCCAGAGCTGAAGAAGCTTCTTGGATGAAAAGCAAAATAACTTCAAAGAAAAACCAGAAAGTCCAGTTGCCTCTTGAAAAAGCACCTTTGGGACAACCACAACTTGGATGACTGAAAATCTCCATAGACATTTACTGGAAGGAATTTTCCCTCCTGCAAGTTCTGAAGGGAAGCAATCAACATCGAATGAAGTATTAATACCACTCGAAAAAGCCTTAGTAAGACCACATCTAGAATCCTGCATCCAATTTTGGTCACCACACTATAAAAAAGTTGTTGAGACACTAGAAAAAGTGCAGAGAAGAGCAACCAACCAAACAGAGCCAGGGGTGGGACCTCTCTCTCTCTCTCTCTCTCAGTCAACACTGATTGTTATCTGTCCCATAGAGATTAAAAAACCAGCAAAATGCAGTGTCACCCACTCCCTGTCAGTGTTCCAAATATCATCCAGAATTAAATCAGAATTCAAAGCATAGCTTTCATCAAAGTTCCAATTCAATCAGACACATGTTGGTACAAACTGTGGAAACCCTAATCTGAAAGCTTCCAGGTTTCCCCACCCAGTTGAAAGTTCAAGATCTTGCCCCCCACACCCCAAGTTCATCACATGGTCCAATCTTCCTCTGCCATGCTGGTATTTCCACCCATCCAGTTCCTATCAGGTGCAGAGGTGCGGAGACAAAAGATGACCTTGGGCTTCTGGAAATGAATGTTTTATTATGACAATGACAATTCTTCTCCTTACTATCCCCCCTCCCTATTCCCCACTAATGAAACAGCATAGAAAAATAATAGAAAGTGTGGCAGGCCAAAGATCCTGAAAGGAATATGATTGCAGGCCTGACACTCCCACTCCATGGACCTATTAGAGAAGGATACCATGGTAAATGATATCGAAGACAACTAAGAAGTCAAGTTGAGCAAAAAGGGATGCATGGCTCTTACCAAACTTGCCAAACCAAATATAATATTCTGCCTTTTTAAATATTTCCCAAAATATTTCATTCTTCTGGAATAGGGGGCTTCCTTCAATTTCATACCCAGGTCTGAATCCTGACCGAATGGTGCCTAGACAGATTGCTTCATCCAGGGCTCTTTCAAGATAATCCTTCTGTTACGCGTGCAGCCATCTTTTCTTCTGGATCTTTGGCCTGCCACACTTTCTATTATTCTACTATGCATTTTCTATTGTGGGAAAATGGGAGAGGGGATTGTAAGGAGTGAGATACTATGTAGCCATAACAAAATTCTTTCTAGAAAGCCAAGGTCATCCTATGTCTCTGCACCTCTGCACCTGACCAGAACTGAATGGGTGGAATTGCCACCATGCCAGTGGGAGATTGGACCATGTGATGGACTTGTGGGTGTGGGGGCAAAATCTTGAACTTTCAACTAGGTGGAGAAAAAATGGAAGCTTTCAGATTTGGGTTTTCCCAGATATGCCAACTCCGCTCTCTTAATTAATTGGAACTTTGAGCAATACTTTGCCTTGGACTCTGATTTACTTTTGGATGCTCTTTGGAATGCTGATACCTTCTTTCAAGGATGAATATATGCTGCTCCAGTTTCATTACTGGGTCTGATCCCAATCATGGCAGATTGCCTGCCTCTACTTTTGCCATTGCTCTTGTCTCTGTTTTTTCTATGTCTCATGAAAATTCAGACTCACACAGTTCAAGTTGAGGCTGTTTAAAAAACTGAAGGTTTTCAAAGCCCTTCCTGGCCATGGATATAATCTGCTCCTTGAGCAGAAGATGAGAATCCAGGAAGACACCCCCTCCCACTTCATAGATACAGTGCAATGACACATGAGATAAAATAGGGAATTTCCCAATACAGAGAAGACCAATAATTCACAACTGCTTGATTTGTGTCAAGACACCCTAGGATATATTTTAATTTTTCTTGCTCTCTTTTTCTCTGTGATCACTTCTGTAGTACTGGTGGTTATCTGTAAACATAATGACACACCGATTGTGAAGGCCAACAATCGAGATCTCACCTACACCCTCCTGCTTCCTTTGCTCCTTTCTTTTCATTGGTCAACCTGGGAAGGTCACTTGTCTCTTCCGAAAAACTGCCTTTGCCATTCTCTTTTCTCTTGCAGTTTCCTCTGTGTTGGCAAAAACTATCATGGTGATTCTGGCCTTCATGGCCACCAAGCCAGGGAACAAGTCAAGGAAACTCTTAGGAAAACCATTGACTAACTCTATTGTCTTAGTCTGTCCTCTGATCCAAGCAATTTTTGGTGTCACTTGGCTGATAATCTCTCCCCTATTTCCCAACTTGGACTTCCACACCTTGGTAGGAGAGACCATCTTGGAATGTAATGAAGGTTCAGCTTCAATGTTTTATACTGTCCTTGCATATTTGGGTTTCCAGGCCCTTGTGAGTTTCACAGTGCCCGATAGCTTTAATGAAGCAAAGTTCATAACTTTCAGCATGCTGATCTATTGCAGTGTTTGGATCAGCTTCGTCCTCACCTCCTCCCATGGTGGCTGTGGAGATCATCTCTATCTTGGCCTCTGGGGCTGGTCTTTTGGTTTGCATCTTTTTCCCCAAAGACTTCATTATCATACTGAGGCCTCATGTTAACTGTAGAGAAAATATGATAAGGAACAAAAGTCTCTAACTGATTCACGCATGGGACACATTTACATTTATTTTTGAGGAACATTTAGTATCCTACGACTTTTCTAAAACATGCTAACCATGAAACAGGAACACATCCATCAAATAATGACTTATCAACTGCTATAACTGGTTACAAAAGAGTTGATTGCTTCAGGTGCACAGATATAGAGATTGAATGAAGTAAATAAATAAATAAACCTGCTATAAAAAGTAATAATGCAGGCATTTTCATCCCATGCCTTCCAATTGCCTACATTGAGGCCCAGTTCCCTATGTGGAAAGAAAGCTTTCTGTATAAGATAAGTTCATTATGTCAAAAAGTATATTTTTCAATTTTATTCCTTTTAATGAGCTATTCTAGCTTTTTAAAAAGTTAGGTGCCATATCAATGTGTACGTGTGTATATATTTGTTTCCATAGTCTTCTGACTCTTTGTATAATTCCATGCTTGTATTCCTTTTTTTATAGTAGATATTAAATTTTAACAAAGCCAAGTTCATTACTTTCAGCATGCTAGTCTCTACAGTGTTTGGATCACCTTCTTCCCCACCTATCTGAGCACCAAAGGGAAATCCATTAGAGGCAATACAGCACAGGCTCGATTCCCAGTAAGGGTATGGCTAGCTGATGAGAGCTAAATAGCTTGAAATAGATCTATACTAGTCTCCCTTTATTTATTTATCAGCACAAATAAAACACACACACACACACACACACACACATACATACATACATACATATACACACTCTATGTACAACATAAGGAAATTGGATGTAAATTGTAAACAGTGATTTGGAAAGGAGGATTAGACATTTTTGTTACTAAATATTATTGTTGTTTAGTCAGAATAGGCCATAAGGATATAGTGTTATTGGAGGATATTAGAAATAACAAATGAAATGCCAGTATGTGGTCAGGTTTTAAATCTTGGTACATTTTATGGTGAGGGATGCTTTAACAATTATATTCAAATGAAAATGGAGGTATGATGATGGTAATATGTATAAAATATCTGATTTAAAATACTTGAGTTAATATGAATTTTGTGACGACAATGGAAGAGACGCACGAAAGCTTTTTGTAACCAACTGATACACTTTCTACAGTATGTAAAGAAGAAGGATTCTTTGTGTTGTGTTTGTTTTGAAAATTTAAAATAAAATAAAACCTTTTAATAAAAAAATAATTCCCACAGTTTTTCCATTATCCTATCTATTATATTGTTACAAGTGTATATCAACCATTGCATGTTTACAAGAATTTTGTAAAGAAGAGAGAGAAATTGCTCTGCAAATTCATATTTCAATTTTTAGTCCTTTGTTTACTGTATGGTTGAAGTGTTCTTACGTTTGCTATCTAAATATTTTAGAGTGTGTTATAAAAAAAATAAAAAATTGGAAAAGAACACCCCCTGACACACAAACACAAAACAGTTTCAACTGGCACAGAGCAGAACATATATGTGTCGAGTAGACCTAGGAGCATATGGCCTTCCGCAAAGCTATTAAAACCTGGCTTTTCCGGCAGGCCTGGGGCTGTTGACCTCTTGATTGAGGTCCAGCCCCTTCTCCGATTGGGTGTATGTTGTGCTTTTTCTTAACTTTGTTGTGTCTCATTGTTTTAATTCTTTTTTAATATTTTTCATTTCTGTAAGCCGCCCGGAGTCCTTCGGGATTGGGCAGCCTAGAAATTCAATAAATGAAATGAATGAAATGAAGGGAACATGGAGGAAATCTAGTCCAACCCCTTCCCAAGGCAGGACTCCTTCCTTCTCTTTGAGAGCTGTCAGTGGCAGATATGAGGGAAATGGTCTTTGTATGTGTGTGTGGGAGAGAGAGAGAGAGAGAGGGAGAGGGAGAGAGAGAGAGAGAGAGAAAGAAAGAAAGAAAGAAAGAAAGAAAGAAAGTTGGAGAGAGAGAGAGATAAGAAAGAAGGGAGGAAGGAAGGAAGAGAAAGAAAATAAGTGGGGGAGAGAGAGACACAAGGAGGAAAGAATGAATGAATGAATGAATGAATGAATGAATGAAGGAAGGAAGGAAGGAAGGAAGGAAGGAAGGGAACTTATGATCACAATTGAGTCCAAAATTGTGGTTGCTAAGCAAGAGTGTTGTTAAGTGAGTTTCACCACATTTTCCATGCCCATCCAGTCACATGGTCGGCAAGCCACTCCCACCCAGTCACATGGCTGACAAGCCGCTCCCACAAAACAGGCCACACCTACAGAAGTGGTTCTAAAAAATTTTGAAACCCACCACTGGTGTGATCTCTTCTGTCAGCAGGAGATGAGGGTCCAGGAAGTCCCTCGGATTGCACAACTGTCCCAAGCACAGGAGGGTCATGCCATGCAGGACCCAGTACTGGGAGGACCAATCATCCACGGCTGCTTGATTTCTGAAGGGTTAAAACTAATATTTGTGCTTACAAATCTCCAGTAAGTCCACACCTGGATCACTGCAACCAATTTTGGTTACCAGATTAGAAAAAAGATGTTGAGACTTTGGAAAAAGTTCAAAGAAGAGCAACTATGAGGATCAAAGGCCTGGAGGCTGAAACCTATGAGGAGCAGCTGCAGGAAATGGGTCTGGCTAGTCTAAAGAAAAGAAGAATTAGGGGAGCCATGATAGCAGGATTCCAGCATTTGAGGGGCTGCCACAAAGAAGAGAGAACAAGAAACAATGGATAAAAACTAATCAAGGAGTGAAGCAACCTGGAATTAAGGGGAAAATTCCTAACAGTGAGGAAAATTAACCAGTGGAACAGCTTGCCTTCAGAAATCATGCATGCTCCAACACTGGAGATTTTTTTAGAGGAGACTGGACAGTAACTTGTCTGAGATGGCATTGCTTCTTCTGCCGGAGTAGGGGGCAGGACTAGAAGACCTCCAGGGTCCCTTCCAGGTATATTCTATTCCCTTCTATTCCCTTCTATCTCATCCAACAGCTGTCAGGAATCAGGGCAAAATTTTGGCTTCATGTTCCCACCCACAACCAAACTCCATCCTACCAAGGTTCAGTTGGAGGCTGTTGTTTCCCATCCAGATTCCCAAAGTGTTCAGAAACCATGAAGAAATATCCATAGTACCTGTTAGTTCACTTGAGACACAGATGTACAACAGGGGATCATCTGCATATAGAAATATCTCATTCTATGGTAACATGTAGATGTTGAACAGGAACAGAGAGAGCACCAAGTCCTGTGCACCTCATTTGCCTTTGACATTGATATGGAAGTGGCCATGGAGGAAGGAGATGAACCAGCACAAAATTCTACTCCACTCCCTTAAGTGCTGTCCAAATCTTTCCCCCTGGCTCCCCCAGACACGTGGAATGAGCCTCCTGCCCATCACCCTACCTGCAATGGCCCCAGTTTATGGGAAGGGCAGGGAGACCCATCCCCAAGTGGCAATTAGGACTCCCGTCCCTACTTTGCTTCGCCCGAGCCCATCCCCAGAGCTGACCTACAGGCCCTATACAGCATACATCAGGACTCCGCATCCAGGCCATGCCCACTTCACCCCCTGCCTTGCATTCAAGCCATGGTACCAGCAGTAGCATTTCCCTCCACCAGGAGCCCACTGTCCCTCACCCCCCCCCTCACAGACCCAGAAGCCCACACTGGGCAAGGAGAGTGACCACAGCAGCAGAATCTTGGAGCAGGAGGCAAATAGGCCTATGCATCCCCTCAAAGAAGTGGGGCTGGGCTGTGGAGTCCTTGGGCTCTAGGAGCTCAAGGGTCAGTTGCCTGATGCCCAGGGCCCTGGGTGGCTCATGCTGCCATCCATGGACCCCCCGTGTGGACCGAGAGGGTCAGAGAGGCTCCTCCAGAGGATCAATTTGGTTCCAGCCCAACATGAGGGACATCAAGCTGGTCAAGTCCACCCTGGCCAAGCCCACCCAGACACCCACAACCACCAGCCATGCCCTCCTGACTCCCCTAAGGCCAACAACAATCCTGATTTGACCCTCAATGAAATAGAGTTTGACACCTCTGCTCTAGCTCATGTTGAGTCAGATTCATCCCTCATGTTCCTTCAGCAGAGCTCTGGATTTCCCTTGACCCTTTTCAGCTCCCTCAATTGAATCATGGGGCATGTTGAGAACTATGGACCAAGAGAGGTTACATGCGAGTGAACCCATTCAAGGCCTCAGTAGCTTTCCTATTCCAGGTAGTAGCCAAGGCCTCAGAAGGACCATGCAGCAGAGCCTGGGGTATAATCCCCAGTTCCCTTTGGAACCCCATCAGTCACTAAGAGGGGACTGGTCAAATAGATCTGGCCTCCCTGCAGAGAGGGGCAGCGTAAAATAATCTCAAAGTCATCAGGCCATGAGCTGGCCAGGACAAAGAAGACAAGGATAGCTTCTCCTCAGATTACGTTGGAAGTGGTCTGTTTTGAGTTGAGCCAAGAATGATGGTGGGCATGTTGAAAAGCCTCTAAGGCCAGTCCCAGGGATGGCAAATGGACCTTTCTCAAGACCATAAGTCCAGGAAACCCATCAGTCAACTGTGAAATGCCTTCCAGAGGCTCATGGAGGTTACTGTGCAGCAGGAAGGTTGCTACAGATGTAATGATCCCAACTGGTCCTATGAATGAATCTTCAAGGAAAGAATTTCAGACCCGGTAATTTGGAGAGAAACACCCCAAAAGGCCAAAAGAGACACTCGGATGACAATTGCTACACTTAGGCTACAGAAACAGAAATTTGTAACTCTTGCCAAAAATCTTGCAGTTAATATCTTGAGATACTTCCTCAACTTTCATTTCTGCCTTCTGCCAATTATACCAAAGTAGGACTCCTATTATCTGACCAAACTAGGGTATAAGCCAAAATCCAACTTGTGTGCAGGGGTCACTTTCATGTAGGTCAACTACACAACTTCCCCAGGACTCCATCTGCTCTGTGAATTACACAAGGAGACACAAATATGTTTTCCATTCTGCTGCATGGAGAGAAGCTGTTGCTAAGGAGAAGGGACAATGGCTTTTCCCTGCAATTATCAGAAGAACAACAATTCTTCATGTATCCTCTGTGGATTTCTACACACAGAGATTTTCCATGATAAAACTTGTTTTAAAAATATCTCTGAGTTCGCCAGTTGGGGGGACAGAACGTGTCACCTTGGCCTCTCTTGCAAAGAGCTCACTCCTGGGTTGGAAAGACTTACATTCCTTTGTTTCCTTTATGGCCACAGCCAAAGTACAGGTAAGAGGAAGCATGGCTGCTATAAATCTGTGTTGGGGCCATCCAGGTGGCACAGGTGGTGTCTGATCTGCTAAAGTTCCAGTGAGATTTCAGAAGTAACCTTCAAATCAGTTTCTGCATAAACCTTCATTTCTGTTCTAGGAGGGAAGAAGACACAAAAGATTGGCAGGAGATATGCTACTGTTCTGGCTGATGCTCTTCTGGCTCCTGGCTCCAACTACAGTGGAGAGGCTGCAAACCATATGTGTGTTCAAGGATTATATGAACATAGATGAAAGCTACTATAAGCCTGGTGATCTCATTATTGGTGGGAATTTGCCTTTGGGGATAAATTTCAAGACTCCTGTTCCAGAGTTTAATACAATGATGCTTCGTTTAGAGAGTCTGTAAGTTTCAGCTAGAAACTTTGCTTTAAATTCAGTGACTCCTTTCAGAAATACTTCTAGTTTTTTGTACTGTTCAGTTTAGTGCATATTTTAAGCTTTTCTGAATAAAACAGCAAGCTTTTAAAATAGGCTGGAAATCTCAATCTCTTCATCAGGAAGATGATAAATAGCAAAAATGAAGATGGAAGCTGTGCTGGCCAAATGAAGAAGTCAAATTATAATATTCATTTGCCCAGTAATTTGTGGTACAAAATTCAAATAAAAGCTCAACACCCTTCAAGTGTTCAGGGGTGAAAAAATCCCCCCAAGTTTGGGAATCAGCATGGTTCTTACATAATGTCCTTCAGTGCATCTATGAGGTGACTCCCACTGAAGTCCTGTGCTCAGCAATCTTTACCCTACCTGAAGAAGCTGCTCCAAGAGAGACCATAAATGATTACAGTGAAAGGGGAGCAGTTGGAAAGGATTACAGTCACTGCAGCAAAGTGAATATGGAAGGGATATAGAGAGTATAAAAGAGGCCATGAGGTCTATAGAAAGGCTTGTTTCCTATCTCAGAAAGTCATCCAAGTTTAGGCAAGGGAAGTCCTTTGAAAGAAAAACCAAATCCAATAAAATGTGGGAGTTTCTGCCATCAAAAGTCTGCCGAAGAGTAAAGCCAATTCTACAGACATGCACAAGTTTTCCTGTAATGTTCTCCAATGTTTTTCTCACTATAGGCTCATCCTCATTAACTACCAGCAGTTCCTTGCCTTGATGTTTGCTGTCTCCCAGGTCAATAAGGATTTTCTTCTGCTCCCCAACATCACACTTGGCTTCCACATCTATGGCCATTACGAGAGGGAGATTAATATTTCCTTAGACAGCCTCTCCATGCTCTCCTCACGAACACAAATGGTTCCAGGTTACAAATGTGACCACCCGGACACTCTGCTGTCCGTCATTGGTGGTCTCAGTGCAAAGTCCTCAAGGCTGATGGCCTCCCTCTTCAGCATCTTTAAGGTCCCACGGGTAAGGGAGCTCTCTTGCATTTAGTATCGAATAGACAGAGATCAAAATACACACAGAAGCCAAAGATGAAGCAAAAAATAATTTTTTGTGGGTTAGCAAATAATGAGCTTGTAATTCTTTATCTCGGAGATAATTCTTTATCTAAATGATGGTAGCTATCATTTTAGTGTCATTTATTCTCTGTATCAGGTTGTTGATCTATTCTCTTGCCTTCTGATATAACACAATCAATAAAATGGCTAAAAAGGGAAGATTAAGTTTGCCTGTCAAAGTGAGTCAGCCTGACTGTGAAGGCCATCAACCACACAATGGTCACTACTAAAGTCAGCATAAAACTTTTACTTTGTCTTTGAAAGAGGATTCTCATTTTCTCCAGCTCGGTGTTGGCTTTGAGTTCTCTCAGGGAGAGAGAAGAGTTTATCCTTCCTTCTTCCAGATTAATCCTAAGGAATCTCCTCAGTATGTGGGTTTAGTCCAGCTGCTCTTGTATTTCCAGTGGAACTGGGTTGGGCTTGTGGTCCCTAAAGATGACAGGGGAGAACGTTTCGTCTCAACTCTGACACCAATGCTCCAGGAGAAGGAGATCTGCCTGGCCTTCACCCTGATGCTGGAATTGGATGATGTTGACAAACGTCTGGAAAAGTTTGTTCTCAATTTCCTTCCCTGCTTTAAAACAGAAGTGTTTATTCTCCTTGCAGACTCAACTGTTACTAGCACTTTAATAGTGGCGGTACAGGCTTTTGAAAAATACAAAAAAGTATCATTTAGGAAAGTTATATCTCCACTTCCCATTGGAAACTTGGTATACAAGAAGCTGAAGGAATATTGAAATACATAAAGTATTTCCATGGGGTCTTGCATTTTAGGGACCACTCCGAGGATGTCTCAGAATTCATACACTTCCTCCTGTCTTTAGACCCCTTGAACCCCCAAGGAGATGTTTTTCTCCCTCTGTGGTGGGAAAAAGTCTTTGGCTGCAAGATCCATAAATCAGGAAAGATCCCTCCAAAGGCTGAAAAACAATGCACAGGAAAGGAGAATGTGCAGAATCTGCCCAATTACAGTTTTGAAACAAGAATGACAGGTGAAAGCTACAACATCTACAATGCTGTTTATGCTCTGACACACGCTTTACATACAATGTATGGATCCAGAGCCTGGCTGACCTTGATGAGGCTTGGAAGGAGGATCTCAAATGTCCAGCCGTGGCAGGTAAGTTCTGTGGCTATATATAATCAGTTACTGATTAAATGTATGCATGCTCCCATACCAATTCATCTGAGACCCTGTCCTTTTTTTAGTTTAGCATTTGTTGGGCTACTCGGCTTGCTGTGTGAAAAGAAGCCTCTGATTAATAATTGATGGAAACTAACCAATGAGAGAAGCAACCTAGAACTAAGGAGAATTTTTTTAAGGACTCCCATTGCTGGAGTCATTTAAGAAGAGACAGGATAGCCACTTGTCTAAAACTGTAGAGGGTCTGTTGCTTGAGCACGGGGTTGGACTTCAAGACCTCCAATGTCCCTTCCAATACTTTTGAAGGGAAATAATAATAATAATAATAATAATAATAATAATAATAATAACTCCGCCGTTGCCGGTCCCAAGCCCGGATGAGAAAGGAGGAAGGTTGGGATCAGGTTGGCATCTGGTCCCGTAAAAAAACCCCCCGCCAACCCATACAATATGGTGAAAAAAACGAATAAGAATTCCATACCGCATCGGTCGTCGCGCGGGTTAACAAGGGCCGTGGCGGATGTTGGGGTCCCTGGACATCCGTCGACAAGTGGGCTACAAGTGGACCAGCCAACAAAACGACAAAAATATAGTGCAGATGAAAACCGTGCCATAATGGCCTGTTACTACAACTCAGAGCCAGAAAAAAGAGGCTATTTAAAGCGAATGTATGAATTATGGAAACAACAATATCCAGATTCAAATGTTAGTGAACAACGACTAGCAGATCAAAGGCGATTTATTATACGGAATAAAGTGTTTAGTGAAGTTGAACATGAGGAAATTCAGGCAAATTGCAAAACCCAAAAAACAATATCACAAGCGGAAATAACTGATATTCAAGACACAACTAAAGACACTATAGTAGAACTCCCAGAAGAAGCTCTCAGGGAGGAAATAACATCACCACCACTAGAACCAGTTATCACTGAACCAACTGATGAACTAACTCAAAAACAAAAAGAATTGAAGGATAAGATCATGGAGCATTTTCTGCTTAATGAGGAAAGGCAACGTTTACCATCACTAAAAACTGTGCCTAAGAAAATTTTGGCCCCTATCATGAAAATGGTTAATGCAGTGTTTTCAACAATTGAACCGGGATCCATCTTGGAAACAAACCAGTTAATGTACAGCGCAGCTGTAATAGTCACTAATGAACTAGGCATTAAAATTAAAGTACCTAGTCACACAACAGAAAAAGCATCAAAGCCAAAGTGGAAAATCCGTCTAGAACAAAAAATCAAAAAATTAAGGGCAGATGCTAGTAACTTAAAGAACATGCATGAGCAACGGCTTAAAAACAACAAAATCATAGGTCGGCTAATCAGAAGATATAGATTGGATACAAGAAACATCAATGAAGCTGTAGAGATTGTAAAACAGCAGATAACAGCAACAGCTAGAAAAATTGAAAGATATGAGGCACGAATCATCCAATATAAACAAAATCAGCAATTTCGATCAGACCAACGGCGTTTTTATCAAAGTCTTAATGTGAATGGTGACACCAAAAGTGAAAAACCAGAAAAGCAGGCCACAGTTGAATTCTGGAAAGAATTGTGGGAAAATGCAAAGGACTACAACAAGGAAGCAAAGTGGATACATGACTTTGAGAAAAGCATTGGCAACAAACAAATGCAAGTATTAGAAATAACAACTGAGATGATCAAAAATCGAGTTAAAAAGGTAAAGAATTGGACATCACCTGGAAAGGACCAATTACATGGTTTCTGGCTCAAATATCTGACCAGTTTACATGCAATATTGGCCAGGCAACTGAATGAAATTTTACAAAAGGGCCAAATTGATGAATGGTTGACAACTGGAAAAACATACTTGATTCAGAAAGATCCAACTAAAGGAACAACACCTGAAAACTATAGACCAATAACATGCTTACCAACAACCTTCAAATTACTCACAGGCATTATTGCAGATAACATGATGGATTATTTGGAAACAAACAACATCTTGCCAGTAGAGCAAAAAGGCAACAAAAGAAGGAGCAGGGGCACAAAAGATCAGCTTCTAATTGATAAAATGATATTAGAAAATTGTAAGAACAGAAAAACGAACTTGAATATGGTCTGGATTGATTACAAAAAGGCATTTGACTCACTGCCACATAGTTGGATCATAAAATGCTTAGAAACAACTGGCATTAGCAAAAATATTACATCCTTTACTGAAAAGGCAATGAAACAATGGAGAACTGAGTTGGCAGTAGGGAATGAGAGCTACGGAATGGTTAATATCAAGCGAGGAATTTTCCAGGGTGATTCACTTTCACCTCTTCTCTTCATCATCGCAATGATCCCACTATCAGTAATCTTAAAAAAAATGAAATTAGGCTACCAAACAGCCAAAAAAGCTGAAAAAATTTCGCATTTACTATATATGGATGATTTGAAACTCTATGGAAAGTCAGAAATAGAAATCCAATCATTGACAAATACAGTCCGAGTATTCAGCACCGATATTTCAATGCAGTTTGGCATGGAAAAATGCGCCACTGTATCCATAAAAAGGGGCAAAATCACTGGATCTGAGGGAATTGAAATGCCCAATGGCCAACTAATTAAATGCAAAGAAAATGAAGCCTACAAATACTTAGGCATTCTGCAGTTGGATAACATCAAGCATGGAGAAGTAAAAACTATTGTCAGGCGAGAGTACACCAACAGAGTTAGGAAAATTTTGAAATCTAAATTGAATGGTGGAAATACAATCAAGGCCATAAATACCTGGGCAATACCAGTTATAAGATACACAGCTGGCATAGTTAACTGGACACAAGCTGATTTGGACCTTTTGGACCGAAAAACCAGGAAACTAATGACAATGTACTACAGTTTACATCCACGTGGTGATACTGATAGACTATATCTGCCCCGAAAATCAGGTGGCAGAGGATTATTACAAGTGAAGCAAACAGTTGAAGAAGAAAAACATGCACTGGCTGATTATTTAAAAGACACTCAAGAACATCTATTAATCGAAGTAAAAAACAAAAATCTACTGAAGGCCCAACAGACAAAACAAGAATACAGAAAAGATGTGATAAAATCAAGAATGGAGAGTTGGCAGAACAAAGCACTGCATGGTCAATTTCTGGAAAAAATTAAAGATAAAGTGGACAGTGAACAAACTTGGTTATGGTTAAAAACAGGTACACTAAAGAAAGAAACAGAGTCACTAATCCTGGCTGCGCAAGAACAAGCTATCCGCACAAATGCCATTAAGGCCAAAATCGAAAAATCCTCTGATGATGCCAAATGCAGACTTTGCAAAGAAGCTGATGAAACTGTTGATCACATACTCAGCTGCTGTAAAAAAATCGCGCAGACTGATTATAAATTGCGGCACAATTCAGTAGCACAAATGATCCATTGGAATTTGTGCAAAAATTATAATATTAGAACAGCAACAAACTGGTGGGAACATCAGCCTGAAAAAGTCACCAAAAATCAGATGGTCAAGATCTTGTGGGATTTCCGTATACAAACCGACAAAATACTGGCACATAATACACCAGACATCACACTGGTTGAGAAAAATAAGGTCACAATCATAGACATCGCAATACCAGGTGATAGCAGGGTCGCCGAGAAGGAACATGAAAAAATCGCAAAATACCAGGACTTAAAAATCGAAATTCAACGACTATGGCACAAACCAGCAGTGGTAATTCCAGTGGTAATTGGCACACTGGGTGCTATCCCAAAAGCACTGGAATCACATTTAAAGCAGTTAAAAATTGACAAAATCACCATCAGTCAAATGCAAAAAGCCGCACTGCTTGGATCTGCACGCATATTACGAAAATACGTTACGACGTCCTAGGCCCCTGGACGGGGCCCGACTAGTAACCAATGCCAAATCCGGCGAAACAACTGGCCGCTGTGATACAATTGTATAATAATAATAATAAGTAGTAGTAGTAGTAGTAGTAGTAGTAGTAGTAGTATGGTTCATTGACATTGCAATGCCTGGTGATGCACGAATTGAAGATAAGCAGCAAGAAAAAAAATCACAAAGTGCCGGGACTTGCAAATTGAGGTTGAGCGACTGTGGGAAAAGAAATCGTGTGTTGTCCCAATTGTAATTGGAGCCCTTGGAGCAATACCTAAAGGGCTACCTTGCTATTTGGAAATTTTAAATTTACCTGACTTGAACATTCTGACTCTACAAAAAACCACCCTACTTGGAACATCTTATATCCTCTGACATTACCTTAACAGTTCCTAGGTCCTTGGTTAGGACTCGAGCTGTTGAGCTACTAACCAGCCCCAAAGGCTGTGAATCTCACCAAAGATTATAACAAACAACAACAACAACAATAATAATGTATGTAATAATAGAACAGGGAGAATTAGTAGGAGATAATAGTAGAGACAGTAGAATTGGTTTGACTTGCTGTTTTCTTTCTGTAAGAATTCCTTTGCTAAGAATTGGAATTGCCTCTGCCTTTTGCTTCTACCGGTGATCTAACTCCTGTTATCTTGTGGTTTTTTTTTTAATAACTCGGTGCCTGGTCCATATCTGAAACAATAAGGGGGAAATGCCATGGTTTGTCAGGGTTTCATTGGGCAAATACCTGTGTTGCTAAGCACCAAGCCCTCCTGTTCCTTGCCCTCCTGTTCCTTGCCGCACAACCAATGCAGGGCTAGGGGTCCAGAATTGGGTACTACGCTGATGTTTCTGAAATTACAAAAGAACGCCATTCTTTCCCCACAGATAATGCCTCTTATCTGTCTGTTCATGGAATGGTCTACCCAGCCTTTCTTTGTACAAATAAAAGCTGTCTCTTTTCTGAGCCTCTTCTTAATTCTCTCTCTTTGGCATTCTGCTGACTCAAGTACATTTTGGGACCTTACTGTGATTCTCTATGACAAGATTCAAAGTGGTCCTAATGGGTTCCTGGTCTGAAATTCATCTGAATTTCCTGCACCAAAGGCTAAAATGTTGGACCTCTCTGAACAGAGAAGTGACCAACCAGGTCAGATGCTTCCTTCCACATGGCCCAGTAGATCAGTCCTGGTTCCTGCATTCTTCTGCTTTTGACAACAAACAAGAGAAAACCAGTGGAATTTTCCATGGTTCTCACAGAAATTATTTATTCCTTTCAAAAGGAAAGTGCATGTAGCCAAATATCAGAGGAGGGAAATCCTAAAATTAAATTTAGACTGTAGAACTAAAATTCTTGTGTTTAAAATTGGAGTTAGAAACCAAGCGCAGTGATAATTGGAAAGTGTTTAGTTTCAGAGATAAATATTTGGTGTTGCATCTGATTCCACATATCACCACCAAGTGATGGAGCTAGTTTCCCAAATATAAACTAATCTTCTCAAGATGGCCATTATGTGATGATAAGAACCGCAACATCTCATTTGTACCTTTAACCCAAATACTCCAATTTCTGAAAGTCTGCTTTCTTTCAGATTCTTCCCTATTTGAGGAATGTGCAGTTCAACAATAGTGTTGGAGATGAAGTCTCCTTCGCACAGGATGGACTGGGATCTGCTCGTTATGATCTTCTCAACTGGGTTCTCTTCCCCAATCGATCTTTTGTCCCCATGAAAGTTGGACAAGTAAATCCTGAGGCTCCTCCAGGCCAAGATTTCACTGTTGACTCTGATGGAATCATCTGGGCCCCAAAGGTGAGCTGCAAGGAAATTTTGTAAGTTCAGGAAAAGATTCATTCTCTTCTTAAGATGCAGAACTTCTTTCTAGGTTGAAAAATAATCAATTGACTCAGAAATCATGACAGTCATTTGGTGAAAAATCTACTAACAAGTTTGAGGTCTAATTTGTGTCATTCCACAAAGGGTAAGGCTTGGGAACATTGTTTCCTTGAAATGCAGGATGCAATTACAGTAAGCAACAATGATTTCCATGGACCATTGTCACTCAGTTGTATCCTCACAGTTTGTTCTTTAAGAAATGCTCTCGTCCCATCACAAGCCTTTCTCTGCATGCTGAGATTCCACATCCAAACTCCCGCATCCATGGGTGTGTCAGGAATGCCCCTGGCCTGATTCCCTCATGACTGTTCATGATTTCTGATAGACAGTGGCAATATATTTCTTTAGAAGAGATTTTGAATATAGAAATAGGAAGAAGGAAAGGAAATAGGAATGGGGAAAAGAATGGATGCAGCAGGTTCAGTGCTTAGGTCATCTCAAGTATTTCTTTTTCCCTCTTTCAGAAGGTGCCCTTTGCCAGGTGTGGCATGAAGAGATGCCATGCAGGACAGAGAAGAGTTCCAGAATGCCAGCCAGTTTGCTGCTACCAATGTGATGCTTGTCCAGAAGGAACTTTTTTCTAATCAGACAGGTAGAGCAGACTTCAAATATTAATCTTCCAGGATCAAAGAAGACATTCATTGTCATTTTTATGAGCTTGACGGGAAATCATATTTTCAGCAAAACTTTTCAGTTTAGAGATATAAACTGCCCTGGCCACAGAGGCCACCTTTCCTGATCCTCCGCAGTTCCAGGCAAGATAGCTTTAGGGCAGAATTTATGAATGTCCAACTCGGATTTCTACTGGTACTCTAACGTCCAATTGCAAAAACTGCCTTCCAATATTTCCTGAGGAAGTGTGGTGTGTGCTCCAACCTTTCTTTTTTATTATTCAGAATATCCTCCTTCCGTCAGCACTATCAACCTCTGAGGAAATAGACCTGCCAGGGAAAGAGGACATTCCTCTATCTATGTCTCTTTGATAGAGCAGGAGGGAGCAAAAATGTCTGAATGAACTTATTTGAGGTACATAGAGGAGTGTCAGGCCTGGAAGCCATCTTTTACATTGGGCCTTCAAGCCTGTCACATATTCCACTGTGGGAAACTGGGAGGGGAGATTATATGATGTATGGGAGATATATAGTCAAAATAAGATTCTTTCTCATAGAGTCAAGGTCATCTTCCCCCTGCACCTGGATGACATGATTGGGAGGAAACTTCTCTTGGGACAGTGTTTGATTGAACCGTGTGATGGACATGTGGGTGCTGGGCAGGGACTTGAACAGTCACTTGGTTGAGGAAAACCTGGAAACTTTCACATTTGGATTTTTCCCGATGTGCCAATATGATATCTCTAATGCATTGGAACTTTGAGAAAACTCGGGTCTCTGAGTTTTATTTCATTGGTGGTATTACATGGAACGCTGATACAGAGATGTTAAGGCAAAGATAATATACACACAAACAAAACAGAAGCATTCCTGGATAACAGATCTGTCATTTTTCTTAGTATTCCATTATAAAATGAAAAAAAAAGCAGGCAGAAACCTCAGACTGAAAGCCATATTACTTGTGGAGGTCCACAGTGAATGGATAGCTGGAACTGAACAAAACCTTGTCTCTGGCTAATCTATCTCCTTGATCATCATCAAGGAAGGATGATTTGCTCTTTTCAATGCCCCATAAATTGCACATGGGTTTTTTCACCATTCCTGTTGTGGGTAGGCCAACAACAGAAAGTTAACACCTGTATCATCTTTGTGGGGGGATAATGTGCATGGTAGTTGCTCAAGAAATCCTTAGATACTTTTTTTCAGATGCAGCTCAATGTGAACCCTGCCCAGAAGACCAGTATCCCAACAAGGACAAGGACCAATGCATTGCAAAGAAGATCGACTTCCTTTCCTGTCAAGACACCCTGGGATACATTTTAGTTTTTCTCACTCTCTTTTTCTCTGTGATCACTTCGGCAGTGTTGGTGATTTTCTATAAACATCATGACACACCAATTGTCAAAGCCAACAACCGAGATCTCACCTACATCCTCCTGGTCTCTTTATTGCTCTGCTTCCTTTGCTCCTTCCTCTTCATTGGTCAACCTGGGAAGGTCACCTGTCTATTTCAACAATCTGCCTTTGCTATTCTCTTTTCCCTTGCAGTTTCCTCTGTGTTGGCAAAAACTGTTATAGTGGTCCTGGCTTTCATGGCCACCAAGCCAGGAAACAGGACAAGGAAACTCTTAGGAAAACCACTGACCAACTCCATTGTCATAGCTTGTTCCCTGGTCCAAGCACTTATTTGTGCCACCTGGCTGGGAACCTCTCCTCCATATCCCAGCTGGGATTTCCATTCCTTGTTTGGAGAAATCATCTTGGAATGCAAGGAAGGTTCAGCTTTAATGTTTTACATTGTCCTTTTCTACCTAGGGTTTTTGGCCTTTGTCAGTTTCACGGTGGCATTTCTAGCTAGGAAATTGCCCGACAGCTTCAATGAAGCCAAGTTCATTACTTTTAGTATGCTGGTCTTTTGCAGTGTTTGGATCTCCTTCCTCCCCACCTACCTTAGCACCAAAGGGAAGTCCATGGTGGCTGTGGAGATCTTCTCCATTTTGGCCTCTGGGGCTGCTCTCTTGGCTTGTATCTTTTTCCCCAAATGCTACATTATTCTGATGAGGCCAGAACTGAATTGTAGAGAAAATATAGTAAGAAACAAAAATTTCTAACTAATGCAATAGTTTGCAATGCCTCATTTATATTTGTTTTTGAGGCATGTTTAGAATGTGATAAGATTTTGGAAAAAAATGATGACATAAAGGAGAAATTTGTCCAAAAAAGAATCAAGTGTTGCACCTTTTTACAATAAACCTGCTTTCAGTAACAATCACCCAGCCTTTCCTTTATCATGTCTTTCTTTTATCATGTTGTCAAAGTATCCTGGCGAGCTCCAGTGCCCTATGTGGATGGGAAGCTAGTTGTTGAAAATGCATTTATTATTCCAAGGAGTTATTTTTTCTCATTTTATTCATTTTAATTTTTTTTCTTTCAGATAGTATTTTAAAGGTTAAGTATCAGTGTTTTAAAGATAGGTGGTTGTTTCCTTAGATGTCTGAGGCTTTATGGATGTCTACACCACTTTTTAAAATTATATCTCTCTTTTCATCAAATGGTTTCTCATGTGAGACGAAGAAACAGAAGGAATTTGTACTAATTTCCCCATAAAATAGCAAACTTGAAAGCTCTGATGTTCAATAAGCTTTATCAACATTTCTATGGCAACACACCTGATATGTATTTTATTAAGAAAATATTTGTTGAAGATAGTATCAGTAAAAGGACAGGGTGGGGGGAAGTAGAAAGGTGGGAAAATAACTGATATTCAAAATTATGAATACATATGCTGACATCATCTATTCCTTATGCATATATCATTTTCTCCTTTCTCAAATATATGAATATGAGTTCATTCTTTGGTCTTCAAGAGTTCCTCCCACTATTCTCTGGAGAAAATTTATCCTAAGCCCACTTTTAAAAAACAATACTGGTGTGAGACTTGATGTTGATAGCCCTTATCAAACTTTCTATGGCAACAAACCTGATATGTATTTTAGTAAGAGAATATCTCTTGTGTTGAAAATTGTAAGAGTAGAAGGGTGGGAAAATAACTGATATTCAAAACTATGAGTAAGTATGCTTACATCATCTATTCCTTATGCATATATCATTTTCTCTTCCTTTCTCAAATGTATAAAATGAGTTCATCTTTTGGTCTTCAAGAGTTCTTCCCACTATTTTCTGGAGAAAATTTATCACAGGCACAATTTTAACAAACTATACTTGATTATTGGTTTTTGGTCCTGCATTTGAAACCACAGAGGGAGGGAGCCTGAAGGATTAAGCAGTTGTAATAGCTACATAAACATTACAGATAGTCCTTATTTAGCAACAATGATGAAACAGTAACTTTGCAACACATTACATTGATGGGAATGGGACAATTGGCTGCAGTCGCCTTGCCCTGGCCACATCACCCCAGCCTCCCCATTTCACCTAAAACACATCATGGCCACCCTTCCCCATTAGCCCCATCTTGGTATCCCCTCCTTATCATCCCCCCTCAACTGAGTCTCCCTAATCACCACTCCCCAGCCACCCCATCCCAGCTAACCCACCATGACCACCCCTCCTTGTCAGCACCTCCCCAGTTGATCCTCTCCAGCCACCTCTCTCCAGCTTCCCTTCTCCTTTGCCTCACCCCAGGTGATTCACTGCACTACAAATTGACCAGGGAGATTTGCCATGCAGGACAATTAGCCTGGGGGTCTCAACCTTCCAGACCAAATCCATTCACAGAAGGTCCTTCCCACTACACCAACCTCCTCCTACACTGACTCCTGGAAATGGGCCCCATTCCCCATTTTTTCCATCTCTTCCCACATGAGAATCACTCTCAGAGAGGAGGGATCGGTGCCAGGTGGGTTGCGGACAGTAAAAGTTTCTATGTAAGATCTGCCATAAAGGATGGGGGAAGATAGGTGGGGAGGAATGACAGAAAAAGGAGGCAACCACCAACAATGACTGAATGATCCAAGGACACAGGCATGGGAACAGAACACAGGCACCAAACTTTAGAATTGTTACCAAAAACAACTAATTTTAACCTCATGGGACACCAACAACATGACATATGGGAAGGACCTGGGAAAAGGGAAAATTACATGGTTTATGCAGGAATCTTCAGATCTGGCTTTGCTTACATTGTAACCACTTGACTTTTAGTAAAAGTATATCCCACTCTACAAGGAGTCAAGGATTTTTCTTTCTTAAATATCTAAACTGGGACAGGTTTGGCATTCTGTTCACCACCAAGGCCAACAAAGGCATTTATGCAACTGTTGCTCCCACCTGGAGACTCCTAGATGGTGCCTCCTAAATTAGAGGCTCTGTCACTCCAGGAACGATTGAGAAATTGAGATCGAAGCTAGCACCTGGGCGGGCCACAATCCAATTTTAATTAAATGTAAAGGACAAATGGCAAGATCTAGATGGACACTAAATAACACTATATTGAAAGAAAAAGAGTTTGTACAAAAAATGGAAAAAGAGCTAGTCTTTTTTTTTTAAAGAAAATAGGAAAGAAGATACGTCGTTGCAGAATCTCTGGGACACAATGAAGGCTGTTATTAGAGGTTTGACAATAGACTACACAAGGAAGAGAAACTCAAAAAAAAGACAAATGCATAAAGCCTTAGACAATGACTATAAAATACTTGAAAGAGACCTACAGAGAGCACCACAAAAAAAAGATGTTAAAATAAAGATGGACATAATTAAACACAAAATGGACCTATTAGAAAAGGAAGAACTGGCACAAAAAATTAGAGGTGCCAAACAGAATTATTTTGAAAATGCGAACAAACCAGGCAGGTGGTTAGCATATAAGATGAAAAAAGAGAGAGAAACAAAGAAAATACTACAACTAAGAGACAAACAAGGAGAAATTCAATATGGAAATACCGGAAAAAAAAATATTATACATGATTACTACGTTAAACTCTATGAACAAGAGAAGGTGGAGGAGGGACGAGTCAAAAAGTATCTACAAGATGCCAATCTCCCCCAGGTACCAGATGAAACTAGAACAATGCTAGAAAGAAAAATAACAATGATGGAACTAACAGAGGCACTTAAAAAACAAAATAATGGGAAAGCCCCAGGACCAGATGGTCTACCCGTGGAATTCTACAGAACATTTGAAGAAATATTGACCCTCCCACTCTTACAAGTCATGAATGAAGTGATGACTGAGAACCAAATACCGAAGTCATGGTCAGAAGCGTATATCACATTACTACCCAAGGAAGAGACTGATTCAACACAAATCAAGAATTATAGACCAATTTCTTTATTAAACTCAGACTACAAGCTATTTGCATCTATACTAGCTGAGAGACTTAAAAAATACTTAAATGGCTTCATCCATTCAGATCAAAATGGCTTTTTACCTAAAAGACAAATCAAAGACAATATGAGAATAATTTTGAATACCTTGGAATACTATGAGGCCCACCCAGAAAAACAATTGGCACTGATGTTCCTCGATGCGCAGAAGGCCTTTGATAATGTGAATTGGCAGTTTATGTTTTTGCAACTGGAGCAGATGAACTTTGGCAAGAAATTCACTCAAAGTATACGAACGATATACCAGAAACAAGCAGCAAAGATAATGGTAAATGGAGAACTAACAGAACCGATTGAAATAAAGAGAGGTACAAGACAAGGCTGCCCACTATAACCGCTACTCTTTGTCCTAACACTAGAGGTCTTAAATAGAAAGATCAGAGAAGAAGAAGAAATAAGAGGAATGAAAATTAAGAGAGAAGAATATAA